>NC_089321.1:13507291-13677291 GCF_036669915.1 Pocillopora verrucosa | reverse complement strand
AGTCCCCACGTCCCCGTCCCACTTTTAGTCACAGCCTGTTGCGAGTTGACCTTGAAAACACTGACTCGAAGCAGATCACTGTGAAAAACGTATAAACTTCGAAGGTAAGAGTATAAATATTAGATTTAGCTTTTTACTGCAAAATGGCAGTAACGGTTGAGTTTGTATCTTATTATTAGACGTTTTGGTGTGAAGTATCACTGAGTAAATTTTTGTGAGTTCCTACGCTTATCTCATGTTCTCCCAACCTCCCGCGTGTTTACATCAGACTATGTAAACACGGAAACCATTTTACATTTCTTTTATAAAATAACTAATAAGAGAGGAACGAAAACCGTGTTTACATACGCCCATGTAAAATGGTTTTATGGCCAATCAGAGCGCGCGCACTGTTTGAATTATTTTATATTAAATAATTAATCATAACCATGAAAATTTCCTCAAACATGATTGGTGCATTAGCTGCTTAATTTTTCCCTAATCATTCCGTGTAGAGCTGTAATTAGACAGTATAATCGGACAGTTGGCTGTAATCGGACAGTTGGCTGTAATCGGACAGTTGGCTGTAATCAGACACCTGTAATTGCACAGTTGAAGAAGCCAATAATTCTAAGTCCACTCGGCCTAATCAATCAATCACAGAATTAATCACAATAAGCATAGCAACAGCCACTTATCCAAGAAAAAAATTGAGGAATTTCCAAAATGGAGAAATTTTTTTACCATAGATGTTGTCTCTACCAGAGATATTTGACCTGAATGTATTTGTTGGTTTTTGGAAATTGCAATGGTTACAATTAATTGGTAACAGGACTTCTTGTTGTCCAATTCTGTCTGTAATCATACTCATGATTAACAAATTGGACTCCTGCTTAGCGGTCGTCAATTTTGTCAATCACTCGTATGATTGCAGACCCAATTGGACTCCACTTGGTCCTATTACCATTATTTATTTACTAGGTGTACTCATTGATGATGAAATGTATTCATGGGGACGAAATTTGGGTTCTAGAGTACTCTGACTGGTGAACATGCCAGGAAGAGGATGGATTTATGAGAAATAAGCCATACTAGTAGTCTGGGGAGAAATGGAAAATGATAGTGTCCCAAACAGCTCACTTAAAAGTCTGGTGTGATTGTCCGCATCTGCCATTTTTTCAGGAGCGGCCCAGCTCCTTATGCAGTCAATTAAAGATACGTACCCAATAATTAATATAGAGCCTTTATCCATTGACACCTGAGTGTATTGCGTGCTTATGCAAAAGTTAAAATTTTGGAGAAACCAGAAAGGTGCAGGAAAGCAAACACAATGTGCGGCGAATTTTTATAAACCATCTTTCCCAAAAAACAAGTTCCAGTGAAAGAAGACCATTTAAATAACTTATTTTCAACAAAAAAATGATTAGATAAATCTTTTTGCATATGTGCAACCTGGTGTTTAAATGTGTCTACGAAACTCAGACTTGCCTAGACTACTATGAAAATATTGGTTTTACAGACTATGGTCCGCAGACTATTATAACAACCTGGATGAAGTCATAGGTTGAATTTCATCGGCAGCTGAGTTATGAAATAACTTGAGAGCCTCTACCCTAATAAACCTCCATGGAGCCTTAGAGTTGACCCTTTAACTCCCAGATCAAATTTGTAACTCTCCTTACTGTCAATCATACACTTCTTATAGTGTTAGTCTAGAGAATTTAGTATTGGATCAACTAATTATCCCCAAATTGATATTTTTCTTTATTCTCATCACTTGGCTGGTTGATATTGTATTTGATATTGTAAGCAGAAATTCTGTCTTGGTCAATCATAGGAGTATAAGTATTTTATGTTGACTCAGCAATGAATATGTGTCATATGGAATTTACAGAAAGTACATGTTGTGTTGACCCTTTAATTCCCATGAGTGATCAAGACTGAATTTCTCCTTACAACATCAACACAGAATCAAGCTGACTAGTGGGGAGAATAAAGATGAAAACTCAATCAGGGGACGACAAGTTGATCCAATACCAAATTCTCCCAATTGAAATCATAAGTACTTTAAGGCAGACAGTAGGGAGAATTACTAATGAGATCTTGGGAGTTAAAGGGTTAATCAAAATCAAAATAGTTAGTTTTTGGTTTTGTGATCCTGTGATCCTGTGTAAGAGCTTGAAATAGAGTTGTCTAGCAGTATGTCTTTTGTTGATTCACATTAACCAGGTTATAGAGAATTTTTTTTCCATTCCTCAAAATAGATTGGACGAGTGGTTTTCCTCTTTTTGTTCCCACATGGTTCAATGGTGTTGCTATTCTTAACCCTTTAACTCCTGTGAGTGACCAAGACAGAATTTCTCCTTACTATATCCATACAATATCATGCAGACAAGTGATGAGAATAAAGAAAAATATCAATTATGGGATTACTAATTGATCTGATAGCTAATTCTCCAAGCTAACATAATGAAAATTGTATGGCAGACAGTAAGGAGAATTACTGATGAGAACTTGGGAGTTAAAGGATTAAGGATGTTTTTAGAAATGCTTGCGGTGCATGGTGGTCAAATTCATTAGGGTACCAGGAACCTTGGTTGTGTTCAGTGGCTCAGGTTCACGAGTTTCAGTCATCTGAGCTTTCTCTCTTCAAATTGGATGGAATTGCTGCTATCAGTTGAAAATACTAAAGAAAGTTTGTTTTGATTTATTCTAAATTTACTCTGCCATTTGCCAACTGTTAAAATGTTTTCATGTTCATTTAAGGTACAGTTTATCTTAAATGAGGAAGACTTTTTGATGAAACCAATGCTTCCAAATAACATGTTGTTTCCAATAGTTGTCAAATAAAGTGGTGATGCTTGCAGTTGAGCTGCAAAGGTTTAGAGTAACCTTATTTTGGTAAATCCTACATAACTGACCAAGACAGAATTTCTCCATACAATATCAATATAATATCAACCAGGTAAGTGATGAGAATAAATAAATATATCAATTTGGAGTTAATTGGTTGATGCACTACTAAATTCTCTGAACTAGCTTTATAAGAATTGTATGATTTACAGTAAGGAGAATTAAAAATTTGATCTGGGAGGTAAAGGGTTAAAGAATGTGCTTTGAGAATAGTGAGGATTTGTCTTCTCAAATGGAAGAACAGGCAAAATTATACAGTTGGAATACTGTATCTCCATGTTCCATTGATGAGATTTAACACATAATTGTAGAAAAAGGGCTAACCTCTACTAGGCAAAAAGCTGTTTATTAATACAAATTTTTTTTGGTATCACCAACACAATGTAAGTGCGCAAGGCTGTGTCAAAGGACTTGTTCTTGATGCACTTTTCTCTGTAGGGGCCAACTTAAATAAGGGTTTTGCCCTTTTGGGCACTGGCCAGCAATTATACGTCTGTGACTACCTTTGTTCATGGCAATTGATATAATAAAAGTTTCTGTCCCATAAAAGTATTGAAGTAAATTTAGCACAACATGCTGCCCAATTTTTCTGCCTATTCAAACTTTATCCACTCCTATTTCATTTCAAAGGCAAAACCTTGTGAAATGAGGTACCTTTTGCTGTCAATGAGTGTTTTCCAGTTGATGCTTACATTGCAGATACAAAAAATAATTGGTCCATTACTGACAAGGTACACAGAAAGTGGAAAGACATGTACAACGGATCTACAAAACCTGAAGGTAACTGGTGTGTGGAAAAGGCATCTGAATGCAAAACATGTGACAAGTGTTTTACACAAAAGGAACATCCACAAGTACATGAAAGATGCCACACTGGAGAGAGACCATACCACTGCAAAACTTGTGACAAATGGTTGATTCAAAAAAGAGATCTACAAGTCCATGAGAAAAACCACACTGTAGTGAAGCCATACCAGTGCAAATCTTGTGACAAGAGGTTTACTCAGAAAGGAAATCTAGAAGCACATGAGAGATTCCACACTGGAGAAAAGCCATACCAGTGCAAAACATGTGACAAGTGGTTTACACTAAAAGGAAATCTACGAGTACACGAAAGAACCCACTCTGGAGAGAAGCCATACCAGTGCAACTCTTGTGACAAGCGGTTTGCTCATAAAGGAAATCTAACAGTACATGAAAGAACCCACACAGGAGAGAAGCCATACCAGTGCAAAACATGTGATAAGTCGTTTAATCTAAGAAGAGATTTACGAGTCCATGAGAGATTCCACACTGGAGAGAAGCCACACCAGTGTAAAAATTGTGACAAGTGTTTTACTCGAAAAGAAATTCTAAAATTACATGAAAGATCACACACTGGAGTGAAGCCATACAAGTGTAAAACGTGTGACAGGCGTTTTGCTCGAAACGGAAATCTTCAAGTCCATGAAAGAACTCACACTGGAGAGAAGCCATACCAGTGCAAAACTTGTGACAAGTGGTTTGCTCAAAAGAGAAACCTACAGGTGCATGAAAGATCCCACACGGGAGAGAAGCCATACCAGTGCAAAACTTGTGACAAGTGGTTTTCACGAAAAGGAAATCTAACAGTACATGAAAGATCCCACACTGGAGAGAAGCCATTCCAGTGCAAAACATGTGACAAGTGGTTTGCTCAAAAAAGCGACGTACAGGTGCATGAAAGATCCCACACTGGAGAGAAGCCATACCAGTGCAAAACTTGTGACAAGAGGTTTGCTCAAAAAGGAAATCTAACAGTACATGAAAGATCCCACACTGGAGAGAAGCCATTCCAGTGCAAAACATGTGACATGTGGTTTAGTCATAAAACAACTCTGAGAGTACATGAAAGATCCCACACTGGAGAGAAGCCATACCAGTGCAAAGCTTGTGACAAGTGGTTCACTCGAAAAGGAAACCTAACAGTACGTGAAAGATGCCACACTGGAGAGAAGCCATACCAGTGCAAAACATGTGACAAGTGGTTTACGCAAAAGGCAAGTCTACTGATACACAAAAGAACCCACGTAGGAGAGAAGCCAAATCAGTGTAAATCTCGTGACAAGTTGTGTACCAATAATACTGATACACAAACCCATGAAAGATCGTACACAGGAGAGAAGCCATACCAGTGCAAAACGTGTGAGAGGTGTTTTACTCGAAAGGGAAGTCTACGAAAACATGAAAGACTGCACTCTGAATAGCAACCATATTCTTCTGATTTCGATGAAACATTCACTCGCTGGATTTTCCAGGAGGAACTGAACAGTGCTTTCCAGCTCTTTGGCCACTATAATCACTGTGATAAACACATGAAGTAGAACAGTTTACCGTGTTATACGCAAGTTGCCTCAAATCTGCTTGCCTAGCAGATTTGCTTTTGGCTGAATCTCTCACACACGTCGGTACGCATTTACGCAGCATTAAGTCAGATTTTTTCTCTGTGTATTAGAGGTACATACTTTTTTTTTTAAGATCTGCTGCCACTTAAATATTCTTTGTATCCCTGTAAAATTATCCCTGTCAATGCCCGCATTACCCCATTGATTTCCCGTCCTGTCCAGTGTCGGAGAAGGGGGGAGGGGGGGAATAGGATTATTTCAGTCGACTTGTGCGTGACTTCGTGGAAATATCTTAACTTGTAGAACGCGAATGTTTGTTGTTTTGGCAAATGTCATTGTTTTACGCATGAAAAAATTTTAATGGAAATAGGTGACTAAGGCAAAGATGACCAAACAGAACATACAACGTTGTGTTTTTAACTTATGTTGTCCTGGGAAAGTTATGTTCAATAATCAAGTTAACTCGCAAATTGTTTACAAAAGGAATATTTTGTATTGTTTGTAGCAGGAAGGAAATAGGTGACTAAGGCAAAGATGACCAAGTAGAACATACCAGGTTGTGTTTTTAACTCATGCTGTCCTGGGAAAGTTATGTTCAATTATCAAGGTAACTCGCAAATTGTTTACAAAAGGAATATTTTTTATTGTTTGTAGCAGTAAGAGGAACCGGTTATCATTTATCGCTTTTTTTTGGGGGGGGGGAGGAATTTTTTTTTATACGCAGTTAATGTTGCTCTTAAGTTCAGATTTCGTTATGAACACACTATGACTCGATAGACAGCTGTGATTTTCTCTCCTTGTCACCTGTCGAATGGTAACAATGCTGATGAACTAACTCTTGTAAATCAAGGGGAACGGGGGGGGGAGGTCTGGAGGAATTTAGTTATGTTAAGAATGAATATACCTGACTCCCATCAAAAAGGCCCTATGAGTTTTTTATGACTTCCCCCTGCTACTTTGGCAGTTAATTGATAATTGGCAGGCAATTTTTTATAGTCCCTAGTTTATTCTCTATTTGGGATGACTGATCCCTTTCCATCCCCCCTGAAAACCATGTGATCTTCCCAACGAAAATCATCCGCAAACCCCGTCCCTTCCCCCAACGCGATAAGTAATGACTGGTACCCAAGAGAATGAGATAATAGTCGGACAGTATGAAAAGTAATCATCGAAAATGTGAATTTAATTAGAAAACCCGATGCAACCTTTCGTAGTTTTAACTTGATTTAACAAATTAACGTTATTGTATCGGCGTTCTGATTCTCGCTTTACAATAATATATTTTCATTTTTTTTTTTATTTTTATGGCTAATGCATGCTATGGATGTAAAGCCACTACGTTATCGAGATGTAAGAGTGATTGTAACAATAAAATTCCAAACTTCCGAATTCGACCCGATTATTGTTTGTTTCAGAGTATCTTGGTAGTTCGACATTCGCAATAGAAATTATTGGGCCAATGGGCTTCTGTTGGGGGCATTAGACATAAAATAAAGAATATTGCGCTTTGAAACAAATTACTAGTTTTAAAATCATGCGTTTGTATAACTAGGGTTATTTACGTTATGTAGTTCTTTTTTCCTTTTCAAATCCCTATATCTACTAACTCAGCTTAACAGCACCTCACGAGAGAAAAACTTGCCTGGGTTACTACATGAAGAGTTGTCATTTTGATGCTGGCACGTAGGCGTAATACCTTCTCTTTTCCCCTTCTTCTCATGTAATGCCAAGATTTGTGCCGAAAATGCAGTTGTTAGTGCATGCTAAAAGTAGTACCCATAAGGACGGTCGGTCGGTCGTACGGTTGCATGATGGAACATATTTTGTCATATAAACTACAGTGTTACAGAAGGATTTCCAAAACCTGAGAAAAGCCGTAACAAAGCACGAGAAAAAACGTGTCAGCTGCTGATACGTCACTCGCCTATCGCGCGACTCGGTCAGGTTAATGAATGAACGGCAAAGCCCTCACCAGTCAATGTAAGGTCGTTTGTCGCCGGGAATTTTTTTTCGGATTATGGCCTATAAAACACTGAAAAATCCCTATCGCTTACAGGCAGTGAGGCTGAAACTTTCCTAGAATGGGAAGAAAAACCGAAAGTTACGTATTCAGTGCCTTTGGTAACGGCGGCTTAGAACGAAAATGTACATCTGGAAGGTTTGCCACAGGCTAATTTTAGCCGTGTACCTAAAAGATTTCTTCTGTCGGTAAGGAACAAATTAAAAACCGAGAATTTTGTACATTGAAAATTACGCCCATTGTTTGTTTTAGTAGTGTTTCAACGCAATTTTTCATCTTGAGCCTTAGCGCTAACGCACTTTACGATCTTTATTCGGGGATTGTCGATTCTTTTATTTCCCTTCATTAATAAAGCTGACTTTTCTTGCCAGGTAAAGGGCTATTGTGTTTAAATGATACACCAAATAATACATGGTTGCTTTTAGATATGAAATTTCTCTTCTCGTGTTCAACTCGGAATCTCACTCGTCAGCTGTCGAGTTAAACACTCGAAGAGAAATTCCATATCTACCCGCGCCCATGAATTAATCTTTATTTCTCGGCTGCGAGGACCACTACAATTTTTATGGTGCTTCGCTGCGCGCGCTTTGCACGCGCTATGAGCTCCACAATGAGAAGGACTCTACAGAATAAGGATAACTTTTGTTCCCTAAACGTTAAATATTGTAAAACATTTGAAAAAAAGTTAAAAATTCTGAGTTACTGTCATTATCTTAAACATTGCGGTTTATTATGGCCTCAAGGGTTCACATTCATCCTCGGCTTAGGAAACAGGATGTGAGATCACCTAATGAAAGCTACTTAGAAATGATAATAGGCAAATCCTTTTTCTGTCCAAGTCTTTTCCCATCTTTCAAAATGGTCAGATCCTTGATTAGCTCAAGCGTTTCTTCCACAAGTTTTTTGTCTGCTTTCTCACGAAAATGCGCGGTGTGTGTCTGGAAATCAATCACTTCTTTCTGTTGATTTGTCATCAAACACTTCGGTGACATCGATAGAATGTTTTCCGTGTATACGTCATGTTTCCAGCCATTATCACCAGCAGATCGACTTAAAAGTTCGAAAAAATCAACGAATTTGAAGAGCAATAATTCGCTTGTTCATCCAATGCGCTGTTAAGTAGACATGTGTCACAACAAGGCGAAAAACGTAGAAAACTATATGGACAGGTGACAAGGAGAGAAAATCACAGCTGTCTATCTAGTCATAGTGCGTTCATAACAAAATCTATAAAAAATTGCCTGCCAATTATCAATTAACTGCCAAAGTAGCAGGGGGAAGTCATAAAAAACTCATAGGGCCTTTTTGATGGGAGTCAGGTATATTCATTCTTAACATAACTAAATTCCTCCAGACCTCCCCCCCCCGTTCCCCTTGATTTACAAGAGTTAGTTCATCAGCATTGTTACCATTCGACAGGTGACAAGGAGAGAAAATCACAGCTGTCTATCGAGTCATAGTGTGTTCATAACGAAATCTGAACTTAAGAGCAACAGTAGCTGCGTATAAAAAAATCCCCCCCCCCCCCCCAAAAAAAAGCGAATTGGATGTTACTGTAGTCTGAAATCCAGGTCTGGTGAAATCTGGTGCTCGAGTACACAATAATGGATCATTTCTTAATCATCACAAAGTCTTAGATCTGGAGGTTCCAAAACCGTCCAAGATCTGCATCACCACTGGGAGGTTTAAGAGGTATTCTGCTGTTGGAAACTGTCCGATACGTTAACTATTCTTAATTTGATTGAAATTTATAAGTGATTTCGTTTATCTATACATAACAAAACAAACTTGATGTATGCGGCACGTGCTTTATCGCTACATATATGGCACTGTTCCACGTGCTTACAACGAGACGCGGAGTGCGTGCTTCTTTCGATTAAGCGGAGAGGTGTAGGTGGGAGTTAACCGAACCGTTGTAGTAAAATCGTTAAATCAAGTGAATAAACCGTGACTTAATAGGGAAACGTGGTACAGCTTTTTCACACTGCTGAGGACCTTTCCAATGACCTTTACCTCATTCCTTTGGACACAGTGCATAGATCTATTGCCATGCATAGATGAAAAACTGGATGCGTTGATGATCACCGATCTTCATTGGGAAGTCCTGCCTTCGATGGTGATACAAAAATCGTAAAATTCAACATGGCTCGTAGAACTGGGAGATGTTTTCCGGTGTACTCGCCATTATCGGTTGAAATATTTTTGCACAACGGACACAAGTTAACTCCACCCAGAGTCTGACAAGAGCGCTTAGCAAACAAAACAGACAAAAGCCCAATTCTAACATTATTAAGATACTACTAGGGGTTGCTGATAGCAAGTTATGTGCTGCGAGGGGACGAATGAAATACAACAGCAACGACAACAAACTTTATTTGCAGAACCATATATTTGCAAAAATTATTGCAAAAGTTAACTTAATTTACGTGGCAGGTTGTTTTTAAGCTACATCGCTGACGATTTATTCTGTAAATCAAAGTAAAATGAAACAATGATAGTAAAGGCAAATAGCCTCGTCGATGTTCACGGTATTTTCATTTTGTTTTTTGTTCTGGATTTTGGTCATTGTGTGAACACTAAGAACAAAATGTAAATGGTCATGTTAATATTGCTCTTTGGAGTTCAACAAGTAACAGGAACTTGAAAATTGGTAAGAGCTATACGACAGTAATTTCACAAATCTGTGATTTGTTTGTCTTATAAATTAACATTTCTTGAAGAGAACAAGAACTCAAGGAAATCGCTAATTAATTTTAGAAGCTATATAACATATTTAAAACTGTATATTATCAGGATATCCAAGCATCTAAAAGCTCAAGCCATTGTGAATTGTTTTGAAGTCAATTCCAGATGCTTTCACATCTCCTCAAAGTTGTCTTACCTGTATTTGATTTGTTACATAATAAATAAACAAATGGATAACTCTCTTGTAACCGAACAAGTAATGTGAACTTAATGACTTACTGGGTTTAAGTGATACGAAGGTAATTTGAAATATCTGTCACAAACTGTTTTTTATAAATTATTGCATGATTCCTCAATAAGTGGGTAATTCTCTTGTAATTGAATGGGTAACTTAAAATGAACTATTAATAAGATGTAAGAAATGTCAAGGCGATTTCCCACATAATCTGTTAATCTATATTTATCCACTTCATTAGTCATCCTTGGAGGGAAATCAATTAAGAACGGAACACTGTAGTTTGACAGCTGTTCTATAGCTCAGGTTTATACAAGAATTAACAATGCTTTCATTTTGGGCAACTTTAAGAAACTTTATTGAAAAAAGCTGTCGTGGATTGTGTGCGACTGTGTCGAAACGTTTGCCTCAACGGGCGATTGTCTTAAATTGCTTGCCTCAAAGGGCGATTGTGTCGAACTGTTTGCTTCCTCAGGCGATTTAGTGACTTTAGTGACTTCAGTGGGCGATTGAACCTTCCAGCACGCTTGAATTGGCAGATAAATCAGGGAGAACGTCTCTGTATCTGGAATATTTTGACTTTCAAGTGCATTCAAGTACATCCTGTCTCCTTCGACTAAAGTTTGGTCAACTGTAGCAGTATCCCAGTGCCGCACTAGACATGATTGTGCACACAACAGCGCTGAAAAGTCATAAAAGAGGATTGTCTTCCCCTGGAAATGTCACTAAATCGTTCGTGACCTTTATGAATAGTTCCAGCGATTGATTGAATTGCATTTGACATGATAGCTCAGTTCAAGAAGAGCGATAAAAACTTACCTGCTGCTCTCGAGGACTTGATGGCTGGAACAGCTTGAGTGTTGAACGCATATATATAGAAGTGAGGCCCCACACGGAAAGTCAAGAATAGTGCTGCTGCTCGCTAATGCTCAGAGCAATGAACGGATGTGGGCGGTTTGTAAAACAATAGGTTGAAAGGACTTTTGTCCCTCATAGGTGAAACTGCACAGTGCACAGCTTACGAGTTCTAATCGAAATACTAATCCCTTTTGCGCCGATTAGGTATAGAGTGCACATCAATGGAGACTTCATGTCTTTCACAACGCTACCGTGCGCGCTAAGCCTGAGAGAGTCAGTTTCGATTAAGCGAAATCGGAGCTTTTCAAAACCGCCGGCGTCGCGGCTCTTTAGTTTTATGATTAAATTTAATTAAGTGCATGTCTAATGTATCGCCAATGTAGTTAAAGCCCGGCGCGACGAAAAAAAATTAATCAGTTTCCTCAGTAGGGTAAAAAAAAGGTAAATTGGAAAATGTCAACTTCTTAATTGACATGAAGGTGAGAAAACCTCAGACGGAAATTTTTTTGGCGGCGACTTCCTCTTCGCCGCTCTAATTGCTCTCTAAATTTTATCACAAGAAAAGCAATAATGAGTAGACACGAGTTCGTGATTGATAGATCTGTCAGCTTTGAAAAAAGTTAGCCTTTAAATCGACTCCTATCTGATTTGCGTCCGTCATATACTTCGTACGTAAGATGCCTCCGGACGATAAGAGGAATAGAAGTATTGAAAGTATGGTGCATTAAAATAATACAATCAGGAGTTGCGTATCTCTACAGAACAGGAACAAGAGTTGACATTTTTCCAAAAATAATCGGTGCCGATTATGCAAGAGCCATCACATTCCTTGGCTGAATCCTCTGGAGAATCACCTCCTAAGAGTAAACTTAAGGTATGAATATACTAGTGCATCTTTAACCCTTGAACTCCCAAGATCTGATCGTCAATTCTCCCCTGTAGCTGCTACACATTTCCTTGTAAATTAGTTATGAGAACTTGGTGCTAGATCAAGATAGCAGCTTCTACCAGATAAGTTTGAATATTCTCATTACCAGTTTGTTGAATAATGTATGAATATTGTGGGGAGTAGTTCTATGTTAATCACTTCGGAGAGTTTAAGGGTTTAGGGTTTTTACGTGACCTGTGATGAAAGCCAAAGTTAAAATGTGACGCGTGAATTTTACTGAAAGGTGAATGTTATTCGTGAATTTGAGAAACTGAGTGAGGCGAGATTTGATATCCTGAAGTATACTTGAACCCTGAATTTCTTTTATAGTGTGATAACCGCAAGATTTTCCTGTAACCTTGCACACAAGACGAGAGATAAGAAAATTTTCCCTCTTATATCCGTGACGCTTGACCTGATTTTTTCAGTAAACCCACGGTTGCACAAAGTTATTTTCACTAGTTTATCCTGGCATTAAAAAAAAAATCGGCATGCACAGTATTGCTATTTCAACTATGATCACTGAAAAATATAAAAGGCATGGAAAGAAAACTGATCGAAACTGTTGGTTGATTCAGAAAGAATCGAAACTGCAGTCTAGCCTAAGAATCTACACAAATGGCAGCAGTTACATTCACAGCCAATGCTTGTTTGAATAATAGCAAATTCAGAAAATACATTCCTAGACGCGAGTTATTTATTCAACGCATTACAACGAGACAGACACCTGATACACGAACTTTTTTTCGTGTCATCCACTTAGCGTAAATACGGGATTCATAAAGCTGGTATGGGCCCCTGTTACTAGGCTTTAGTTTCCAACTGCGGAGTTATTTTCACTAGTTTATCCTGGCATTCAAAAAAAATCGGCATGCACAGTATTGCTATTTCAACTATGATCACTGAAAAATATAAAAGGCATGAAAAGAAAACTGATCGAAACTGTTGGTATGCGTGGGCCCTCTAAAATTTATAAGCGGTGACCCCGTGCACACTTTCCTTGAGAGATCAGAGCTATAAGGAGCATTAAGGACAACTCATTATCTATCTAGAAGACAATACATAGAGCGCTGCCGCGTAAGGAAAGCCGAGAAGTTCGATACTCTAGAAACACTGATATTTTGGCTGAAGAGTTCAACCAATGTTTGGCTCCTAAGAGTGACTGGCATCTAATTTCTCTTAACGTAAAAATAACTAGTCTAAAAACCGCTCAAATTAATTAGTATGATCCATTTAAAACTCTACTGATCAGTAGCATCAGTGGCCAAAGTAGTTACTGAGACTATGCAGGTAAAGGACTTCGAGGGCGAAAAAAACTCTACCACCCTTTGCTTCCCGAGGGTCCGATCTTGCAAAACATTTGAGTCAGTAGAAAATTCTGGGCTATCATCTGTCATTTTACCTAAAGCATTAAATGCGGCTTATCATGACCTTAACTGATTACATTCCTTCTCGGCTAAATGAACTGCATTGAAAACGAATTACTCAGAGCTACTTAGAAATGATAATGAGCAATTCCTTTATCTCTCCAAGTCTTTTCCCATCTTTCAAAATGGTCAGATCCTTGATTAGTTCAAGCGTTTCTTCCACAAGTTTTTTGTCTGCTTTCTCACGAAAATGCTCAGTGTGTGTCAGGAAATCAAGGAGTAGATTTCCTTCTGTTGATTTCTCATCAAACACTTCGGTGACGTCGATGGAATATTCTTCCGTGTACACGTCATGTTTCCAGCCATTATCACAAGCAATTTTGATAATTTTTTCGATGGGTTTTTCTTCTCCAGCCCAGTGCTTGCTTTGCTTCAACGTAACCTTGTCCATAAGGTCTTGCCCTGAGGAGACGATGAACAGTAAGATTCCCGTCTCGTTCAACTCTTTCTCAAAAAAATGAAGCAGAGCCTCTTCAACTTCGATATGATAGATACTGTGGATGAAATGCACCAAGTCAAACTTTACTAATTCCTGCTGATGGCTGCACTTCATCTTCTTGTAGTCTTGAAATGTCTGCCGACAAAGTTCAATTTCTATAGGGTTTTCATCGGGAAGACTGCTTGGCAAGCTTTCAATGGTCGCCATGTAGAGATCGCACGAATGTTTGTTGGGCTCGATTGCTCGGTTGAGGATCTTCATGTGACGGTTACGCTCGCTCTTTTGTAATTCTTTCTTCACTATTTTTAAGATTTCCACATCTGTTTCCCCTGATCCACTTCCTACACTTAAAATATTGAAATAAGGTTTGTTACGGCGCACAGCAAGCGACCTCTGAACCATGGGCGGTAAATGTTCTTTTAAAAGCTTCCTAACTTTGCTTCTTTGTCCAGTTTTCGCCAGAAAAACATTATGACTTTTGACATAGTGCATTCCGCATAGTAAAGCAAATGCTGTCATATTGTCGTCTTCGTCAGAGAACCAAAACTCAAAATAACATTTGGATTGGCGACTAGACAGTGTCTGCCCCACAGGTATTTCCCAGGCGGTGTGTGCACTCTGATCGCGTTGCATCATGGTCGTAAGACAAAAAGTGAGTCATTTGCATCCTGGCGCGGTCGAGTGAACATCTTTGGTGGCAGCGAGATAGCGTGAATAAACGTGGAATGTAATGTGGAATCTGTCTGTTGCTGTTCTTTCGAATTCGCTCTTAGGAGGCAACTGACGAGATTCAGAAAGAATCGAAACTGCAGTCTAGCCTAAGAATCTACACAAATGGCAGCAGTTACATTTACAGCCGATGCTTGTTTGAATAATAGCAAATTCAGAAAATACATTCCTAGACGCGAGTTATTTATTCAACGCATTACAACGAGACAGACACCTGATACACGAACTTTTTTTCGTGTCATCCACTTAGCGTAAATACGGGATTCATAAAGCGGGTATGGGCCCCTGTTACTAGGCTTTAGTTTCCAACTGCGGAGTTATTTTCACTAGTTTATCCTGGCATTCAAAAAAAATCGGCATGCACAGTATTGCTATTTCAACTATGATCACTGAAAAATATAAAAGGCATGAAAAGAAAACTGATCGAAACTGTTGGTATGCGTGGGCTCTCTAAAATTTATAAGTGGTGACCCCGTGCACACTTTCCTTGAGAGATCAGAGCTATAAGGAGCATTAAGGACAACTCATTATCTATCTAGCAGACAATACATAGAGCGCTGCCGTGTAAGGAAAGCCGAGAAGTTCGATACTCTAGAAACACTGATATTTTGGCTGAAGAGTTCAACCAATGTTTGGCTCCTAAGAGTGACTGGCATCTAATTTCTCTTAACGTACAAATAACTAGTCGAAAAACCGCTCAAATTAATTAGTATGATCCATTTAAAACTCTACTGATCAGTAGCATCAGTGGCCAAAGTAGTTACTGAGACTATGCAGGTAAAGGACTTCGAGGGCGAAAAAAACTCTACCACCCTTTGCTTCCCGAGGGTCCGATCTTGCAAAACATTTGAGTCAGTAGAAAATTCTGGGCTATCATCTGTCATTTTACCTAAAGCATTAAATGCGGCTTATCATGACCTTAACTGATTACATTCCTTCTCGGCTAAATGAACTGCATTGAAAACGAATTACTCAGAGCTACTTAGAAATGATAATGAGCAATTCCTTTATCTCTCCAAGTCTTTTCCCATCTTTCAAAATGGTCAGATCCTTGATTAGTTCAAGCGTTTCTTCCACAAGTTTTTTGTCTGCTTTCTCACGAAAATGCTCAGTGTGTGTCAGGAAATCAAGGAGTAGATTTCCTTCTGTTGATTTCTCATCAAACACTTCGGTGACGTCGATGGAATATTCTTCCGTGTACACGTCATGTTTCCAGCCATTATCACAAGCAATTTTGATAATTTTTTCGATGGCTTTTTCTTTTTCAGCCCAATGCGTGTTTTGCTTCAACTTAACCCAGTCCATAAGGTCTTACCCTTGGACGATGAAAAGTAAGATTCCCGTGTCGTTCAACTCTTTTTCAAAGCAATGAAGCAGAGCCTCTTCAACGTCTACATAATAGATACTGTGGATAAAATGCACCAGGTCAAACTTCACTAATCCTTGCTAATGGCTGCACTTCATCTTCTTGTAGTCTTGAAATGTCTGCCGACAGAGTTCAATTTCTACAGGGTTTTCATCGTGAAGACTGCTTGGCAAGCTTTCAATGGTCGCCATGTAGAGATCGCAAGAATGTTTGTTGGGCTCGATTGCGCGGTTGAGGATCTTCATGTGACGGTTACGCTCGCTTTTTTGTAACTCTTTCTTCACTATTTTTAAGATTTCCACATGTTTTTCCCCTGATCCACTTCCTACACTTAAAATATTGAAATAAGGTTTGTTACGGCGCACAGCAAGCGACCTCTGAATCGAGGGCGGTAAATGTTCTTTCAAAAGCTTCCCAACTTCGCTTCTTTGTCCAGTTTTCGCAAGAAATACATTATAACTTTTGACGTAGTGTAATCCGCGTAGTGAAGCAAATGTTGCCATATTTTCGTCTTCCTTAGGAGACGAAAACTCAAAATTACGTTAGGCTAGGCAGTGTCTCCCCAACAAGTATCTCCCAGGCGGTGTGCGCAATCTGATTACTTTGCATCATGGTCGTAACACAAAAAGTGAGTCATTTGCATCCTGGCGCAGTCGAGTGAACATCTTTGATGGCAGCGAGATAGCTTGAATAAACGTGGAATGTAATGTGGATTCATTGTCTGTTGCCGTTCTTTCGAAAGTTCAAAAATGTTTACGAGCCTGTGCGACTCTTGTCATTCCTCCGTGACGAATTCGCTCTTTGGAGGCAACTGACTAAATATATTCAGAAAGAATCGAAACTGCAGTCTTGCCTAAGAAACCACCCAAATGGCAGCAGTTACATCGTTCTTCCACAGGCGCCCCAAGCTTTAGTAGTGAAATGATCATCCTACGAAGTAAGAATCATGGCGAAATTGTACCAGTTTGTATGAGAATATTTACGACCGCTCTTAGGAATAAAAAAATACAGTCAAATTCTCAATGAAAATACCTCACTTTACTTCCACGTACAGTGCATCGCTTGTTGTCTGACCGCTTACTATGTTGAAAAGAAGCCATTTTAGCGAGTTATCCATTTCTAGATTTACTGCATAAGAGAAGCCGCTCACCGCTCCTTTCCGGTTTTTCTTTTACCGGGTCCCGTGGGTGTGGTGCCTCTTACTAGTTTTGTTTCACATTTTCGAACGTGTTTTTCCGAAATAGGTATTTCGCATGTCGATCGTTTCCGGGGTCACTTCTTTCGACGTGGAGCGGCCTCTTCGACTTTTAGTCGCGGCGTGCCCGGTGATCTTATACAATTATACGGTAACTGGTTCAGTGATTCTAAAAAAGCTTTATTCAAAGTTTAGCCTAGAATCTTAGCTCGCTATAGGATCTCTGGCCGCCTTCTGTTAAGAATGCCCAGAGTTTCATCCCCCCCTCCCCCTCTGTCCAAGGATTCCATGCACAAGTGAGGCAGAGCGTGCAAGATCAAGGATCAGCCTGCATAGTCATCAAAGGACGTGTTAACAGGGGCGATCGATCCACTGATCCTTGGACCCGATGAACTTACGATCATCAGACCTTCCTCGAGGAAGGGGCCTTTTCCGGTCACAGCCGCCTACTTCACCACCAGCAGTCGCTTACGGAAAACATAGTGAGTCAGTGTGTTCATGACGAAATCTGAACCTATGAAGACATTGGTCGGGTGTAAAAAGGTAAAAAAATAGCTCACTACGAAACGAATCAAATGTTTTCTGTTCACACTACAATGATTACCAGCAAGAAATGCATCTTGGGCTTGCGCACAATAAACCCGAAGCCACTTACGTCAAATTTCACGAAAATGTCTGTTCTCAGAAAATTTTTTCACCACTGAAGAACGCTTGGTCAGCATTTATCAAATTTATCAACTTTGAGGAGTGTTTTAAGAAAGTCTACATTTCAGGTAGACAATTCATACATGGAAAGTAAATCCAACCATTGGAAGGAATAAAAATGCATTTTCAAATTCAACCAGCATTGTCTCAGTAAGATAAAGCTTGATTCCACAGAAATAAAACTTGTCAGAAATTAATTTTTTAAACAGGCAATAAGGTTTATTGGCACTTGGAAAATTGTTTTTTCAAGAAGCAAGTTTTACATGTACTCAAGATGCAACCATCTGCATGTAATTCTCGTGAATGCTTTTCTCCCATTTTGCATTTGCCTTTGGACAGTTCATCAAATCCTTGAGGACTGATTCTGGAGTAGTGTTAATAGAATTGAAAATGGCTTCAATAATCCATTCATACAGCCATTCTTTGTGTGGATCAGAACTTCTGTTGAGCCCATAGACACCTAGAGTCTCAAAACCTTTCAAGCTGACAAGAAAATCAGCATATTCTAAAACAGTTTCTTTCGGCAAAGACTGGTCACAGAGAGGAATCATTGTCATAACTTTAAAACCAGCTTTGTAGATGGAATCAAGTAAAACCTTGGAACCATCTGCCTTAACCATATGTTCCAGCTTGAATATTCCAGCCTGTAACATTAGAGAAATAATTACGACAGTTGGTTTTCAATGAACTTTCCATTTCTCCATTTTTGGTTCTTATAGGTAATAGAGTAATTATTCATAAGCGATACCTGTGAGACAGTTACATGTCCTCTACTACTCGGGGATGGCAACCCTTTGGGAAACGAACAGTTGAATGCCTCCAGTGATGCCCAGAAATTCTTTGAAATAAATCTATAAGGACTTAAATCTCCATTTAGCGCTAGTTTCTCAGAGAAGATCACTTTACTAACGCCACGGGCGTAAAACTCTTCAGCTGCTGCAATCCAAGATTGCTGAAACAAATCTACCGGAACATCACCGGCAGTCTTGAAAAACACGAACTGTACGATTTCGTCTTTCGGTTCATTTGTAACAGACATATCAAACAACCACCGGTTATGGTTAACAAGCGAAGGGATTTTACAGCTATTTCTGGATTGTCTACGTTTGTAACTGCAGTTCTAATTGGACATCTATAATTGAAGCATTACGGCTCTACAAAATACGCAAGTATCTGAAATCATACAGTTTGACCATTCCTATATTAAGATACCTTGCATTACAAATCATATTTGAAGCTCTTTCTTTCCTATGGGCAGAATGCATACGATAACCTAACCCTAAAATGTAGAAAAAAAAAATTACAAAGAAATATTGTATATCTTTGAGTCTACACTCGGCTATCTTCTCTCCCCAATCCCCTATGAGCACCAAAGGGGACTCACCCAAACGAAAAGAGTGGTACTAGGACCAACAGTAGAAAATCAAAATGGCGGACGGCAACACGAGTTTGAAACGAAAGCATTCTAAAGCATTTTATGTCGGAAATAAGAAGAAGGTTTGTCATATATTTTTTTTCTAAGCTTGTACATTTTCAGTTTCTTTCTTATGCTGTAAACTGATTTCTCTGCATATTTTTCTAGAAAAGAGGACAAGAGCTGCTTGCTCCAGGAATGAAGGGTGTTCTTGTCACGTGTAACGAAAGGGAGAATTTGTGTGTACGAGAAGCTTACAACGTCCTTAATGAAGTAAGAACTTAATGTTCAGCCGATAAAGCTGCAATAAGCCAGCACTATCGATAAAAAGCTATTTGATTGCTAAAATATATGACTGAGCCTTTATAATTGCGATATGCGTGCTTGGTTGCCCAGCCTTTACACAGGAGAGAGGCTTAGGGTGACCTTGTTATGATACAAACGTTGTTACTTTTCAAATGTAAATTACTTTTCTATCATGCTTACTAGATACTGGTCTCTATCATAACAAAGTCAGCTTCAGCCTCATGCTAAATCAAAGGCTTGGCAATAAAGTACTCAACTGTAAAATGACCCATTATTGAGGACTGCAGACAGCCTACTAACCCCCCCTCCCACCCCTCCCCCAATGGAGGAGAGCTTGTAAAAAGAACCTGTTGGTGCCAGTCTACTACTGAGCTATAAAAGCTATGTTTCAAGTCTTCATATGGGGCTGACTTTTCAAAAAAGACATTTTTGCCATGGTCCAGCGTCAGAGCTTGATATTGAATTTTCTTAGCTTCCCATGTTCTTTCTCAGAGGTTATAGTCTTCCTTTTCAACAAAGACTGTTTCTTCCCATGTCTTATTTATTTCCACTTTTTAGTTGAACTTTTTTATGCACAAGATATGACAGAAAGATCTACCTACCAATGATCATGATTTTTTTTTCATTATTTTTGGTGCCTGTAGCTGTTACTTGGAGAAAATGTCTCTGTAACCAAGATGATGATTTTTTTCTTTCTCACTTTACTATTTACCAATCACTTGTTAAACCCTAACTCCCATAAGTGGCCAACACAGAATTTCTCCTTACAATGTTAATACAATATCAACTATATAAGTTATGAGAATAAAGAAAAACATCAACTTGGGGATAATTACTTGATCCAATACTTTATTCTCCAAACTAGCATTATAAGAATTGTATGGTTGACAGTAAGGAGAATGAAACATTTGATCTGGGAGTTAAAGGGTTAAACATATAATCCATATTAATTACTTTGAACCTATATTCAACTTATAGTTCATCATGGTGGACTGATTTGTTGTCTTTGTCTTTCTCTGGGGTTTAGTATGCAGACAAGCTCTATGGTCCTGAGCACAGCTTGCAAGACAATGACTCTGTTAATGAGAGTGATTCTGAAGACATTGAGGATGCTCTGGCCAAAGAAGTCAAGCAACTTCAAGAAACTAAAACAGAAAAAAGGTTCCAGGCTGTCTTGACTGGAGCTGTAAACGTTATCTTTATCAAAACAAACCTTCCTGATTCTAAAGATCCCACAGATTTAGTCCATACAGTTTTAAATGACATGCTAGAAAAGGGATGCAAGAAAACCAGGTATGGAATGGCATGTTCTATTGGAAGTGTTTTTTTTTTAGATATAGAAGTGACATTTTGAACATAACTTTTTCTTGACTTACTTTTTGTTGAGGTTTTTTGTAAGATTATTTTCAAAGAGCTTTCCAGTAATAATCCCTTTCAAACAGTAGCAGTCATGGTCATCATCACCCAAATTCAGTTGTCAAGGTCATTTTTCAGTCATATTTTAATTACTGTTATTATTGATATTATTTGTCACCACTATCCTCATTTTGATCTGTTAAGGCATTGTCAAAGGTTTCTGCCAATTTCTGGCTCCTGTCATGCTAATAAGGAAGAAATGAAGAAACTTGCTGAGCAATTGTTCCAATCATCATTCTTTGCTGAAGACGTGAAGCCATCAACGGTATGTAGGAAAAGAATAGGTACATGCATTAATGATTCAACCCATAACATAAGTCTTATCCAAATGTTTACAATGGGGTTTATATATTTATTATGAGCAAAACATTATCGAGTGGTTTTCTAACTTGTTTTAGATCACACCAAAAAATTTAGAAACAACGTGAAGTAAAAATTCCTGAAAATGGGAAGAAATTTTGATATTTGTATGAGATCTGATCGCAAATTACTTTATCTAAGACTTTTTATCAGAGAAAGGACATATTTTTCAGTTTAGGGCAGACACTGATATGAACATACTCAGAACCTACAAGGCTCAGTAAATTCTGTTGGTCGCTCATGGGAGTTAAAGGGTTAACAAAATTGGACAACCCTGAAGCAAGAGTCTGATTTAATCACGAGTATGATTACAGACAGAATTGGATGACATGAAGTCCTGTTACCAATTAACCAAAACTATGACAAAATTTGAGAAAGAAACTAGACATCAGTTACACATTTTCATAAAAAAACAACAGTTAACTCAGTGAAATGCCTAACATCAGCACACACAGGTGATGCATACTGTCCACATACATAAGCATGACCTGTCAAGTGTCCTATTACACTGTCCAATTACAAGCATGACATGCACACTGTCCTATTAATTTTCAAATCCGGCTGTTGATAACCAATCAAATTCAAGAATTTTGTTATAGTTTTGATTAACCCAGTTAATTTCACAGGTTACATTTAATCAATCAGACCTGTACCCTAACAGTACACCCCTGTGGCTCCTTACTGTGCATACTTTTCATTACATGGGTGTGAACAATGCAACAAAATGGTCTAGTCAGTAGCATGCAGATTGAAAGGTATGGCTTGAGTCAAGCCCTGATCAAGACAATGTGTTGTGTTCTTGAGCATGACACTTAAAATGCAAGAAATGTTTGTTGGAGTTCAGTTTGGTCATGCCCCCAATTTTGAGCTTCACTTCTCTGTAAATATGCACCTTTGATCAAGAAAGTTGTAGATGAATTCTCAGGTTTGACTGTCTTCTGCTGATCTTTGCCTCTCAATCAGTGACATTTTCAGCAGTTACAAACTTTGTAACTCTGCTTCACACAATTTCTTGTACTGGATCAAAAAAGTGAGAAATCTAGAGTTCAGCTTGCCTGCTGAGTCACCAATCACAGCACAGGATTTGCTTCAGATTGCTCACTGGCACTGCCAGCCATGTAATATTGTCAAGTAAAGAAGTTTTTGATTATCCATCAAAATGCATTGTTAGAATCTTGGCCCTATAGAGTGCTAAAAGAAGTAAATTTGATTTTATTGAATTGCAGTTCAGTGTGATGTACAAATCCAGAAACAACAGTAGCATTCACCGAGATGACACAATCTCTGCGTTAGCAAGTATAGTAATGAATGCTGGGAAGGGACACACTGTGAACCTGAACAACCCAGACTTAGCAATCTGTGTGGAGATCATGAAGGTAAAATACTAACTTACTTTGGATTTTTAACATGTTGACAGATTAACAAATTGACAGTGAAAATGTTCCATGCTTTGATCTTAATGAGTGAAGAGGGTAAGTTTCTTAGGAAACTGTGGTGCTGCATCAGAAGGAGAGTATAACAGGGTAATTTAGTCATGGTTTGATGCTACTCTGGTTTAATTATTTTATTAATGAATGTAACCAAGAAGTTACAATTCATAGACCCAACATTTTGACACTCATGACAATGGTGGCTTACTTCCTGACGCCTATCAACACCTCATCAGAAAAAAGGCAGCTAATTAGTGAGTGTATAAAAGGACCTCTTGTTGCAGCGTTTAGATCACCCCTGATGAAGGCACTAGACAGGAGTGTCGAAACGTTGGGTCTATGAATAGTAACTTCTTGGTTACATTCATTAAACCTTTAAACCAGAGTAGCATCAAACCAAGTTTGATTGTCCACTTGGCTGCCATGTGAACTTTCATATAGGTTAATTTAGTGTTATCAACTGAGTTGATCATGTAAATTGGCCACCTTAAAGAGTTTAAAGGCTGACATTTCGAGCATTAGCGTCAGAGCGATTGACTAAGGGCTAACTGTTGAAATGTCAACCTTCAAACTCTTTATGTTGGCCAATTTATGTCATCAACTCAGTTAATAACACTAAATTACCCCATCTTAATGAATGGTTTAGCAGTATTACTATAAGGAGAAATTAGATGCTGGTAACTCTTTAGGGTTGAACCCTTAAAACCCTGAGAGTGACCAGTATCTAATTTCTCCTTACAGTAATATGGCTGAATCATTTATTAAGATCATGAGAATAAATGAAATGATCACCACCCAAAGAAGCTTTGATTGTTCAACAAATTCTCCCTGTCAGTACCAAAGGAAATGTACAGAGAGGGGTATGGAGAATATAGATACTGATGTTAGGGTGTAAATGGTTAAAGGATTAAGTGCCTGCATTTTGAAATTACAAGGCCATGGCATCACTTACATGACTTTGCAGCATCCTACCTAAATGGCAGGACCCTTATTGTGAGGTTCACATCTAGGTACTGCTTTGACTATGCCAAAACTCATTACAGTTACTTGAGTAATCAATGCCTCTTTTTGTCACATTTAGTTGCTCAAAAAGATCACTGATCTTCAGCACTAAGTGGCTAGTAATTCATTTGCTCAAATTCCATCAGTGAAAACTTATGTTAACTCCCAGATCACATTTATAATTCTCCTTACTGTCAACCATACAATTCTTATAATGTTGTTTTAGAGAATTTAGTATTAGATCAACTAATTATCCCCAAATTCTTTATTCTTATCACTTATCTGACTGATATTGTATTGATATTGTGAGGAGAAATTCTGTCTTGGTCACTCATGGTAGCTGAAGGGTTAAGGGCAAACACATAGGTTTTTTACACTTGCTCCTTTCAGTATAGTAAGGGAGCGTTCTCCATTTTACTGAATTTTCTATCAGTAGGAACAGCAAAATTTTTTGTACCCATTAACTGTTACAATTGTTTTATTTTTTATAGTATTTTAGTTTTGAAGTCACTCAGCATCCACTTTGAATTATTCGAGATTTGTTCCTGTTCTCTTTTGTCAGAGTTATCCTTTATCTCCCAGGGGTGACTAACATGTAAATTCTCTATAAAATCCACACACTATCCAGCAAACAGGTAATGAGAATATTCAAACTTATCAGGTAGCAGGTGTTATCTTAATCTAACACCAAATTCTCGTAACTAGTTTACTCAAGAATGTGTAGCAGTCAGAGGGGATAATTAACAATCAGATCTTGAGAGTTAAAGGGTTAACTAATTTAGAGTATTGTTGTTTCAATTTCCTCTGTAGAATGTCTGCTGCATGAGTGTGGTTAAAGATTTTATGAAATTGAGAAAATACAACATTCATGAGGTGAATGAGAAAATTTTCCAATCTCAAAGGACAGATAATGAGGACAGTGAAAAGGTGAAAAGCAAAAACCAACCCATTATGAAAAGTGATAACAATGATGCTGATAGTGGTGTGCAAAGAGACGGCAATAATGCTGGTAGTGATATGAATAGAGATGGAAATAATGCTGATAGCACTACTGTTGATGAAGCAACCTCTGAAAATCCAGATACCTGAGATGATGTCAGTGTTACAGTGTTGACTGTAGGTAATGATGGTAAGATTGGAGAAGGTCTGCGAAAGGTTATGAATTCTGCCCACAGAATTTAGAGCATAATTTAATACCCTTTGCAGGAGGATTCTCAATATCATCTAAATTGGGCTGATATTCAAAACCAATCAAAGATACACTGTGATGACAATGTGATTTTCATTTTTCATCACAAGGTAAAAGTTGAATTTACTTTTAAGTGGTTGGCAAAAGGTTTATAGGTGACCCATGCCCAAAATTTATTTGTAACATGTGAATTTTACAGAAAGGGGAGAGTAATTTATTTATGAAGCAGTGTAAGCATGATTTCTTTCATTTTGTGAAAACCTCACATGTAAGAAGGGAGATTTAAACTTTTCCCCTTTATATACATTTTTAGCATAATGTATCTGACCTTACACAACACAGTCTGAATTCTCAGCACATGCATACAGTTATCTACAGAGTCAATGAACTGTCATTGGCACAATTTTTTTTATGTTTATTTATTATCATTTCTCTTCAGAACACAACACTCCTGTAGTGAGATTTTATGGAAAATTTACTACCTGACATAAATGTCCTTTGATAACAATTTTAATGGTCACCAGACACATACACTCCACATGCATCTGAGATTTCTTAACACAGTAATAAAGCACTACCAAGTGGAACTTTCTTCAGTGGCTCATTCTTTAGTAACACTTTATTCATAGTAGTAATAGGACCAAGTGGAGTCCAATTCGGTCTGTAATCATATGAGTGACTAGCAAAATTGGACAACCATGAAGCAGGAGTCTGATTTGTTTATCATGGGTATGATTACTGACAGAATTGGACAACAAGAAATCCTGTCACTAATTAATCTTAACCATTTCAATTTCTGAAAAAAAAAAATACACCTAGAACAAATATCTCTAGTGGAGACAATGTCTTTAGTTAAATATTCCTCCATTTTGCCTTGTTTTTTCTTTGGATAAGTGGTGGTTGCTATGGTTATTGTGATCAATTCTGTGATTGGTAGATTTAGCTGAGTGGACATAGTTTGATTGGCTGCTTTAACTGTTCGATTATGGGTGTTCAATTGCAGCCAACTCTCCTATTTCCCTGTCTGATTACAATTGTACAGAATTAGTGAAAAATGAAGCAGCTGATGCACCAATCACATTTGAGGAAATTGCAATGGTTATGATTAATTCAGAAATCATGCAGCTTAATTGATCCATATGGTAGGAAGAGGTGATCATGTTGTGTAATTATCCAACTGAGAGTACAGTACTATTGAAATTGACTGTTTCTTGCCATCCTTTGAGTCAAACCTTCCACTCAATTTTTTGGAACATCAGTCACTGAGCAATCACACCACATGATTATCAATTCAAGGGAAACATAACCCTTTAAACCCTAAAAAACTGAAAACTAAACATGTACATTGTATTGTGCTCTTTTTGAGAGAAGATTGTTCATCACATTAATCTCATCTAAAAAGTACATGTACAGAAATTTTAACAAGAATCTTGCATTTCCTACCAAGTGGTCAAGTCATCACACAACACACAACAAATTTTGGAAATTAACTTGACCACTAAGGAAGCACTTAACCATAGCTAGAATCCTCCAGTAACATTTTTTTTTCACCTCTATTGGTGATGAAGTCACTCTCAGTATAAGCCAACTATGGCATTCTCTGGATTCAAAAATTCTTTGAACAAATTCTTGTGGAACCAATCAAAAACCATAAAATTAAAAAAAATCATAGGTCATACATGGTAAATTAGTCTTCTCGACAAACTTTGTAATATATATTACCATCACACCAAAATAGAGGTTACAAGAACCTTTTGATACAAAAGATGACGTTTTGTGAAAACTGAGAAAACTCCTACATGATTGGTCACACAGATGATATGGAAATTGAATACTGCATAATGAGTACCTTGAAAACTGTATAGCTTATAAAAAAAGTGTTGATGGTGTTTTAAGTCATAAATACTATGGTTAGATGTGCAATGACAGCTAATGCCATATCTTGTGGGATTTTCTTCCAACACCCAATTAATAATCACTTTCTCTTTAAATTTAAGGCAGTATTCAATACTTACTCTACAAGGTTTTATGTAGATGATCTTCAAAAAGACTAAAACTGATTAACCCTTTAACTCCTAGATAAAATTTGTCATTCTCCAATCTGTCAACCATACAATTCTCATAATGTTAGTTCTGAGAATTTTGTATGGGATCAACTATTTATTTCCAAAATGATATTTTTCTTTATTCTCATCACTTATCTGATTGATATTGTGTTGGTATTGTAAACAGAAATTCTGTCATGGTCACTCATGGGAGTTAAGGGTTAACTCATAGTAGTGACCAGCATTTCATCTCTCCCAACAATACCACCCTTTAAATCACTCCTTAAGGCCACTAGAACAAAGGAAATGATCACTAACTTAAGAAGCCTTTGATTGTTAAACAAATTCTCCTTGTCAGCACCTTAGGAAATGTATAGAGAACAGTTTGGCAAATATGCAAACTGATGGTAAAGTGTAAAGGATTTATCAATTTACTTCAACAATCACCTACAGCTAACACTACACTAAAACTTATTCTAACTATATATACACAGCTAAGAAAGAGACTGATGGAAAAACAGCAGAATAATAAGTAGGGACTACTTGCCATCACATTAATTAACATGAACGACACTTCTTGATAGCTGTTTTGGTATCCTCAAATAAATAATCACAATGACTTCATAATCTGAAACATTTTTCTCATTTTCTCTAGTTTTAAAAAGTTGTAGATAAAGCACTCTCCTAGTATAAATTAACTTGATGTTACACCCCTTCACTTGTCCTTTTAAACAGTATTTTAGTTCTTAGACTAGTAAGTTGTGAAATAAGGCCTGTTGAACCCCTGTTCATAAAATATCAAGAAGGCCTTTTCAAAAATAGTCACCTTATTGTTACCAATTTTCACAATCAATTTATTTCACAAAAAACCACAAAGATTTTGGGTTGGCTGTAAATTGCACTAAAGGAAGTCAAACTAACAGCATCATAATTCTTTTCATCAAAACGCATTGTTCTAATAACTGTGCAAAAAAAATTAATGCATGGTTAATTTTTCGCTGTAGTTTAGTTCTGGCATCCTTTTTGTTTGAATTGTGAAAATCTAGAAATATTTATAAATAAGTCACGTGAGAATTAGTAACAATTATACTAAATTTTTTCTCCCAAAAATACTAGAAAATGACCTAATGATTTTCTGTCCTCAGTATAATTATAATAGAAATTGTACGGGCACCTCACTTCAAAAAACAAGCAAAGTTGGCACACTCGATATTGATACATTGCTTATTAGGCTACTTTATTTAATACTTGTAAATATATTACACACTTTCAACAATAATAGCTAATTCTTTTGAGCTAGAAAAAATCTCTTACCAGTTAATTTAGATTTTCTGTCTGTAATATTTCAATTTTGTTGGAATATCTTGCAGTGTGTGACAAACAAGACCATTTCAAAACACACGAGGTTACATGTAATTTGGTTGCAATTTCTTTCCATGATAACCTTCTCAAACCTCACTTGAAAAACTTGTCAGAGAGCAGGCATGCTTTCCCTTTGTCTGGTCATATTTTGATAACTACCTTGTGTGTTTTCCTTGTTGCCATCATGGAATTCTCTGAAGTACTCATGTTGGAGAGCATCTAAAGCTCCGATTCTCTTTTGTGGATTGAAGATTAGTATTCTCTGAAAAAAAAAAAAAAAGAAGTATTTTTATATATATAAGTATTAAGAGTAGTCTTCAGCTCAGTGTCAAAAGTAACTCATGATTGCATTGGTTCTGCTTTCTGCTAATTACTTTTCTTTGTGATTGGTCAAGAACTTATACACCCTCTCAACCAATCAGATGCAAAGCTAAAACCAGTCATGATGTGATTACAAGTTATCTTGTAGTTTTGATGATGTGCTTGATTTTACTTTGAGCTGTCACTGCATGCAGACTTCTTGTGACATTTTCCTTTGTACAGAATCGCTTTTATATGTTGTAATCCAATAA
This sequence comes from Pocillopora verrucosa, assembly GCF_036669915.1. Classification (NCBI taxonomy): domain Eukaryota; kingdom Metazoa; phylum Cnidaria; class Anthozoa; order Scleractinia; family Pocilloporidae; genus Pocillopora; species Pocillopora verrucosa. Next base: position 13,648,353 of record NC_089321.1, on the reverse strand, counting down.
CATTGCATAGCTGGAATGCCAACAGTGGATCTTCATGTTTCAACCAACAAAATACTACATCTCTACAGTTAATATCAAGGTGCAGGTACTAGAGGTTTACTGTAACTTCTTATTCCCAGTTTCCTCAGCAAAAAGAGACAGAGTAGATCTACTCCTCCTGGATGGAATACTTCTGTAGTCCATTGCAACTAAACCACAGAATTTTGTCAAATTCTTCATGTACAGTACATGAACCAGTAAGAGTTTATTTAGTGATTGGTATACCCATGTATCTCACCTTGAGTAAGTTGGTTCCACTCTCGCACATCTCTGGTATTAACTCAGCAAGTGAGAATGAAACATATCTTGGGAATGATGACCTCTGAAGAGAAACACTTGATGGCCAGTCATTCTGCAATGGAGTTCCTAGAACACTGTACATTCATCAAAGATCATGAAAGAAATTCAGTGATAGAATGGAGTTTGAATGACACAGCTTCCTTGCTGAATCAGAAACCACTACAGTAACTGCAGTTTGCTGAAGCATACCACTTTTAAGGGGCAATATTGTCATATTTTAAATTAGCTCAATCTGATGGTAACTCTGAGGAAACTACTGTACATTTTATTTGATATAGGTGTAATAGCAAAAGGAAAAACATCCAAGTTGGTACTTCAGACAAAAATGGAAGAAAAAAGGCTGCAGAAAGAGATGACAAAACAGAGTACAAATTTATGGTAAATTCTTCATCATGTAACAACCTGGACACAGTGCACTGTATTGGTCATAAACATGTAATTTTAACATGTCTCAGGTGATAAAGTGATATTTGATTTGAAATAAGAAGCAAACTGTTTTTTTTTAAGCCTTCTGTCCACTAGTTCATTGAAGTATACTGCAAACCTTTTCTCAAAAAACATCTGTTTTCTTGAGCATGACAGTGATACCTTTGCACAAAAAAATTCACCATGGGTTACAGCGTAATATTTTTCTATACTAATGGTTTACCTAAATATTTTGTGAAGCTGATCTACATCAGATTTTCCTTCAAACAGTGGTTTTCTGTTATAAAGTTCAGCCATAATGCATCCAACACTCCAAATATCCACAGCTGTGGCATAACTAGAATGAAGAAGAACCTCTGGAGCCCGATACCACAGTGTTACCACCTGAAACAGAAACAAAAAATTTAAGAAAAAATTGAAATTTGTGGCAGAAATAATTATAATCAGCTCAACCCAGCTTTAGTTATACTGCTGCTGTAAGTTGCCAAGTAATTGATGATGACCTGAAGAAACATTCAGTTTATCCTTCAACTCCCACGAAACTTCCCAGGTAGAGGTTTTCATCTTGATCGAATCCAAAATCCTCATAACTAAGTCACAAGGAAATGTATTGCAGCTAGAAGGGAGCATTAACAATCAGATCTGGAAAGGGTTGGGCAGTTTGATGGCAGAAGGAGAGCAACAGTAGTTCTGTAATCAACTGTTGTTGGTAAATACATCTAACAGTGACTGACATTCCAGTGACCTGAGCAGAAATTATCCATCAAGTGAAGTGAGGCGATTGTCAATTGAATGACAGTCAATTAGTTTCCAAAAACAGAAAAATTGTTGAAAATGTAAATAGAAATTTTTCGCAGAAATTTTGCTCAGCTCAGTTATAATACTACAAAAAAGTTTTACACTAAATCATCTTAATGTAACTTGAAGAACATTCTGTTTTGCACTCTGATCACACAAGGTGGGGTAGTTCTGTAACCAGCTGTTGTCGCTAAAAGTGACTGATACTTCAGAGAACAGAGCAGAAGTCATTAACAGAGTTAAGTGAGGTGTTTGTCCATTGATTGACTGTTCATTAGTTATAACAAACCTCACCCATGATATTTGAAAAATAACTCATCCTCAACTCTGATGATAACTTCTGCTCAGGCTTTCAAAAGACCAGCCATTGTCAATTATAACAGTCCCTTTTGGGACTACCCACAACTGAATGATCATATAGTGAGAATATATATAAATCAAACTAAAAGGCACCCTTCTATAGTTTTCTTTGGTTTTTAACAATTGACTCTATCTTAACAGAGACCGACATGACAGTCACCTGTTTAGGGTGAACACTTTGCAGTGCTCATAACTTTTTTGCAGTAGGGAAAGTTTGGATCACTGACAAATGCAAACTTTGTTTTTAAAAATGTTGACAGCACACTGTTCAAATTAATGTGGATCTGTGCATGCTACATGTACTCTAGTATTATTGGTATGGAAGTACAGTTAGCAAGTACATTAAATCATAATAATTATGATTTAATGTACTTGCTAACTGTAAAACATTGCCCACATGGGTTTTAAAATTAGCTGTTAAATATTCAGCAGTCAGTATTCTATTGTTAATCATATGACATGAAACCAGGATACCTTTATGGTTGCAGTTGTATCATTACAACTTACCACTGATGTCAAAGCCATAGCATCTCTGTATATCCTAGCTAATCCAAAGTCTGCAATCTTTACTTGACCAGCACCTGAGATCAAGATATTCTGGGGCTTCAAATCTCTATGGACAATCCGGTGAGAGTGCAAGAAATCCACCCCATTCAACAGCTGATGTGTTAAGTCCTGTCATGAAATTTGTGAGAGGGGTTTGTGTCAATTAACAACTTAAATTGTTACAAATAATTTATCATTTCATTGGAACTCCATCAATCCTAAATACAATGTACAGTGTATAGACTTGCAAAGTTTTTCAGTTAAAGGTGTGAGCTTTAGCACAAGGTACAGTTAAATCCATAACAAAGTGTATTTCTGAAGATGCTCCAAAAGTTTTTTCAAAGGAATCCTCCAAAGTTTGGCCTCCCGCTTTCCTCTGTTTTCTTGTGTTTGGAGCTTTGAAAGTTTTTTCAAAGGAATCCTCTAAAGTTTGGCCTTGTGCTTTCATTTGTTTTCTTGTGTTTGGAAACCCTGATGAAACACAGTGCAAGAGTTTTTGGAATAGTACTTCTAATATAACTCCTGCAAAACTGTCCCCTCAAACATCAAGATTTGTTGGGAAAAACAATTATTTAAATATGGAGACTTAAAGTTTATTTCAAATTTTCAATATTTAGCTGGACAATGTGTAAGTTTAGGCTGTAAAAGTAAATTCTTACTCAAGATCAGAGGAGTTGGATCAACAGGTGTGATGTGGCATGAGACGAAATTTTTTTACTCACAGGCAGAGACAGCTAATACAATGATGCGTTCACAACTGGGCCATAAAAAAGCATACTGAGTTATAAAAATGGGTGGCCGTTTCCTTGGGTATAGTCATGTTGACATATGATACAGGCTTTGAAACATCCACATTTGTAACCTGAGAATTATGATTTAAGTCACATAAATAAATGAGGTGCTTTTGGCAATTAAACAGGCAGAACTGGAGTTCAAACTGAGCAACCAATATCACTGAATTTTTCCAAGTGGTGTGTAGTAAATTATTGTACTCATCAAAAACAAATATTCTGAGTGAGGGCTGTGGCCTGACAATTGCAACCTATTGAGAGCTAATGTTTCATTACTGCCCATCATAACTTTAAATTTCAATTTATAAACTATGCACAAACTTTGTATTTATTATAAGCTACAGTATGATGATCACCTAGTGCATTAGACTCAAGTTACAACTTTGGTCTTTGAAATCTATATATAGCTCTGTACATCCATGCATAAAGCATTTTAGGTTAAGTGTCAAAAGAACTGTGTTCATTTTGTTCAATCATTTATTTTGTTTTACATGTATCTTGAATTTACAAAGCTTCTCCTCATGGAATTCCCTTGTTATAAGCATTGCTTCATGCAGATGTTTGCATGACAAGGTTTAAGCAATGTTTTACCTCCTTTCCCTAACATTTTAATTTACTCAGAGGAAAACATATTTTGCCACATTTAGCCCAAAATTAGCATTAGAAAACATCTCTTAGTAAAAAGTTTTAGCTGCTGTCAGCCTTTAATCTGGATGGTCTTCACATTTAATTTTTTCTGAAAGAATGTTTTCCACTTATATTATGTGGGATGAACAGTGTTAATGCTTAATTGGACAAAAGAATTATTGCCAAATCCAAGATGAATGAAGAAGTGACATGTTCTCTTTAATGAATGCTGCACACTTTGAACTCAACTAATATAATAGACTTTGGTTAAATCAACTGGCTATTGTTTGAGGTCTGATAATTAACAGGGTGTGTGAAAATAAAGGCTGTTTTGCATATACATTAGAAAAGGAGTTTCAATAACAGATACCGAAGAATTTGACCTTTCAAGTGATCTACATGACTTGTGCCTTGAAAAATGAGAATTAAAATTTTGTTAATGACATTAGGAGTATTTTTATATGCATGATCTCTTTAGCTGTGTACCCACCAAGATTCACAGAAATGAATCAACTATTTAAAGTTTGGAAGCAAAACATGGATTGTCATGAATACTATTGATTACTAAATCATATGTTATGGCAGTATTGCATGTCTTTGATCAGAATAATGATTACCTAATAATGTTACACAGATTGTGGTCCAAACTACTTATGAAACATGATTGTTGAGATTTGGAATGGATGAATGAGTTGTTAGAATACTTGAAAATGAACCAAATTAAGTGGTTTTAAATGTGTCATCCTCTATTTAAACTATAAATGGCTCTTTACCGGACATTTTTTGAAGTGTTTTTTTTCCTTTATCCCATTGGAAAGTTATGCTTTTGTGGGCGCGATTTACATGTCATTAAAATGCCTTCCAGAGGAGGGGGGGAGACAGATCTAGTCACTGGAGAGAAATAATTTTGCATTTAGCAAAGTTTTTCAGCTTTTATGGGCCCAGGGTTTGGTCTTAAAATTATTCAGAGGGTTAGTGCCCCCCCCTAGGACACCTCTTGTGGGCAGGGGTGTTACTTCAAGTCCTTATGTCATTTGGAGGGGATGCAACATAATGCCTCATTTGGAATCAATTCAATCTTCAAACCTAAACCATTACCCCTTTGTACTCCTCCTTGGGGAAGCAAAAGTTTTGGATTTTACTGAATACTTTCCACGTCAACAATACCTTAATTTTCCATTCTGGCAATCCTGGTTGTGGGCAGTTGTCAAGATAAGCACTTAGATCCTGCTCAATGTGCTCAAAGACAAGAGAAAGGTATTTCTCATGACCTGTTGGTGAAGTTGTATGAAAAACATCCAGAAGCCTATAAAAGAAGTGGAAGAACCCAATAAATCACCATATTTAACCTAAAAAGGATTAGCACAAGATCAAGCTCTTTGCCTCCAATCTCATCCATGCCATTATGGCTGGAGTCGGAGGCAAAGGGCATGGCCTTGTTCGATCTTGCCAACTCCAATGTTAATAAATACAGAAGGCGAGTGAATTTCAAATCTGTAAAATAGGTCACTTGAAGACTTTTCTAGCATTTAATTTATATTCCGTGTACTGTTCTCTAACCAAGAGTGACTTGGATGTTTCCACTCCCCATGAATGGGATTGCAGGTTACCCCTGGCATTTCATCAAGGTTCCCCAACATATTATGCTCCTATCCACTCTAAACGTTATGGAGCAAGGAACTTTGAACGTCAAGTGCCATGCCCAGGGCACAACACTATACCACAGTCAGGGCTTGAGCTTGGACCAATTGATATGGTATGGGTTGTCTAGTGGGGTAACCCGGTCTTTGCACTTATGCCAAAGGTCCTAATCCTCATTTAAAAATGATTGGAAAAAAAGAGACAGGTTTCACTCAGAATGGGAAGCAAAAAAAGTCTTTCCACCCCTTTTCTCCCCCACCCCCTCTTGTAAAAAGGATGGTGGGTTTATGGAATGTTGATTATGTAAAAGCCATGATACACATCTCATTTAAGTCCGGAAAATCACGATTGCAATTTTAATAGTTGAAATTGAAACAGCCTGATGACTCTACATAACTTGATCTTTTTATAGAACACGATATGTGCACCACTGTATATCTTGAAATGTGAGAAAACCCAAATCATCTAAATCTTTAATTACAGAACAATGAAGTATTTCAAGGTCGTGCTCCTGGGTTTTAGAAGATCGAAGACGCACACGTAGGTGTGAAATCACGTACACCGCAAAGGGTAATTATCCACAGAAGATCCATTGTTAGCAAAAATATGTCCTCAAAAATAACGAAATTTAAATGAGGGAGTCACTAACTAAATGATGGCTACTGCCCACCTTCATCACGGTAGAATCAAGGAGAGGATACACTGTTAGCAAAACTCCGACAAGATACTTAAAGAAAAGGTTAAGATGGAAACATGCAACGCTTTTTGAGTCATGATACTTAGTCGTTGAAGAGTTCATTCGACGGAGAGTACAATCAAACCGTATTTTTACCAAAGGCGTTCATTTTGTTGGTGAAACTCGATCTTGAAACATTCTAAACTTCTAAGGCCAGAGGAACCTTTTATAAGGTCATCATTAATTGCCCCAGTTTCGTTTAATACTCCATAGAGGATTTGGAAGGAAGAATTTAAAATACACAAAATAACCGTTTCCGTTGAATTATTTTGTAAACAAAATGTGATTTCAATTATCTTACGATTCCGGGAAGAGCAATTGCTAAAATTGAATTAAGATGTTTTAAGATTAAAATTATGGAATCGAAAGTGATCGCAGTTGGCATGTATATCATCAAATGATTCCCCGAGGAGATAAAGGATGAAGTCTTGTTTCGTCTAAACAAATTAGTGATCAAATTTCTTACCCGTCGATCCAAGGAAAAAACTTGGGGAAAGAATGCACACTGAGTGTCTAGAGTTATCTGTTATGCCGTTTATCTGTCACTGAATTCCAGTCGAATAAGCAAGACGTACTTGACAGTTTTCGATTTCTTTTGAGTCGAAGCCTTGTTGTAATCCCACAGGAATGTGAAATCCTTGATCAAATCTTCTTCTTACTGTGTTTGCTCGTATTCACATCGAGATAAAACACCGCGTTGAAAGGTCGAGATGAACATCACTCAATCGTTTTCCAGAAACATGAGACATCAATACAATGTAAACAGCGCTTCCAGAAACAACTTGTTGCGAGTATCAGCGAGCAGAAATGTCAGGCCATCAGCGATCTTTTGAAAAATTGGTCTATTTTGTCTTCAAAAGAGCGTAAAACAAAGTTCTGCGGCGATAAAATCGAGGCGATCGGCAGGTACAGTGGGAAAGTGAGTTTTAAATTCACCCTCCACCTCGCGGTAAGTCGTTCAGCCAATCAGACTATCGTTCGTTTGGAACAATTCACTTCCGGTGAAATCATAACAGACTTAAACTTCCGTTTTGATGCTCTCAGCTCGCCGGGCAACGTAGTGGTCTCTTCGGAATCTAATCGACATTTTCGTGAATCAAGAACTTACAAGACGATGATCATATAGAGAGAGGTATCGGAATATTTTCAAATGAATCGTGATTTATATCATTAAGCACTGTAATTGCTTCTCGTTGAATTGCTAAAGCTCTCAATTATGCGATGTATAAACACATTTCTGAGCCGAAATTAATTTCTGACATGCTGCCTCAAAGACAATTACAACTTGCCAATGTGTTCTACATCATACATAACATCTTGTCTTTGTATTCTACTGAACATTTTGAGCTTGAAGTTACGCAAATAAAATTGTGAAACTATAGGTTTTCAAGCTCCTCGGAATGCAACGATTAAACAAAAGATGAATTTTAATCATGTAGTTTTTCTGATGGCCAAATTTAAAGACCATAAATCCCTTTTGTAATTTTTTCTTTGAGTTACGTTAGATTGTTTAGACTTAATTGGGACTGCACCGATGATAGAAGCGCAGAGAAATGAAAAATTAAATAAAATAGAAAAATTCTTGACCATGGGAAGGGCTTGAGGTTTCGCAAGACTCTTAGGGGGTTTGCACAGGGAAGCAAGGCACACCAAGAATTCTGAATCTCCAAAATATCCCTTAAAATTTATCACTTGCAACTCAAACAAGCAAGAGAAATCGTTGATCCTACCTTACAACATTTTCATGCGCGAAATTGTCGATCTGCTTGAGAAGGGCTATTTCGCGGATGGTAGAGAGTGGCATTCCTTCATCGCCGTTGTTTACAATTCTCACTCTTTTTAAAGCCACAAAACGGCCTTCGTTTTGAAGATCGCGGGCTTTATAAACAGTACCATATGCCCCATTACCGATCTCGGCCACCTCTTCGTATTTCTGGGCCATTGCTCAGAATTTCGAAGCAATCTGCGGGGCGAGGATCAAGCTCTCATTCTTTGATGTGCTTTGTTCACTTTAGCGTGACATGGCGAAGCCTCTGGGGTTGACACAAGATTCTCTCCCGTCTTATCGCGTTGACCAACTGCAAGGATTGCCACCAAATCCTAAGAATCTGGTCTTCAATCTTCCATGGAGGTCCACCTTCTGTTTCAGAGACCTGAGCTAAAGACAGAATCGGATCGTCCGCTAAAAGAGTTTAGAGATTTGATAGTGCTTCATAAATGCAAAGTAAATATTCAACTTTCAATTCCGCTCCAGTCTCGGAGGAATTGGGGGCCGCATACGGTTTCAATTCAACAGGTATTTGGATCAAACAATGCCTAAGAGGTAGAATAATCACACTTTTGCCTAAATCCGCCGGCCAAATCGCGATCATCACGCTAGGCCCACCTAAAACTTACTTTGATCAAGTACACAGCCCCGAGCTCGAATGAATGAAAAAGTCTGATTAGGCCTTCTCAATAAAGCTGAGGTTGCAAGGTCCGCTGCCCCGACCACGTGCGCGCGATTACGTCTATTTATTTCCTGTTAATTTTGATTGGTTGCCGAGGGATTCCGCTCTGTGTATCGGAATGCAGGCCAACTCATTGGCTTACATTTGTCACGCCCTTGACGAACCCGGCCAATAGAGGTAATTAGAGCTCCCACAAAATATAATTTTCTACTTGGAAAAAGAAAAGAAACACGACGACCACCTACTGGATAGAAACGGAAAACGAATGCTGGCAAATAAAATGTTGTCTCTTAGCACATGGCTCGACATCTGTGAGCCAGCTCAGATTTCACTTTCCATACCACACAAACTGCCATAATCAATATGCAACATGCAAAGAACAAATCTGCGTCAACAATAAGACACGATCTCGAAACCTCTCGAGTTCAACTGTACGTGAAACATAGGCTTTATTCGCGAAAGCCATCAACATCGTTATCCCAAGAGGTGGAGATCTTGAGCACATTTCTTAGATCATATCATAATTGACTTTGTCCGTTGTCGAGGCAACAGATCGATCGATTACAATATCGGAAATTGAGTGACACATGTCTTGTGCACGCAGTCGCCGCAAAACCTGGTCTTAATGCAACGTTAAGAAAAGCGATAACCCAACTGTTTACTGCTAAAAATTGACAAAGGAGCGGCAAGGTGGCACGGCCCAATAATTTCTCACGAACAACCTGCCTGGCCGTCACGGTGAAAGATTTTCACATTGAGTAACAAGGAGTTGATTGATTTCATAAATATATTTAGAAAACTTGTTTGGAATTCCCTCGTGGACGTCGGAACACAGAGACTCCCTGATAATATAGATTTTTGTATTACTACTGCAAATCTGATCGTTCACGCGACAACTTCCGATACCGAAATATGATTTCGTGTTTTCTAGATAGTTGCCTAACTGAGTTTACTTCATTAAGTACGAATGCATAAATCTCGTTATTGTTTTGCGCATTTCTGTCTGACTTCCCACAGTAAGAATGCGTCACTGGTCCCACGAGGTTACCTCAGTTTAGAAAGAGTTCTGCATATTTTCTCTTTGCAAAAATTTGTTCTTGTGGAGATGAATTTTTTTTTTTGGTGTCTCTTCTTATTTACTGAGCAATCGAAAATAATCAACTGTTTCGTCTGAAGATGGTGTATATAGTAGAGAGGAAAAATAATTTCACCTTACTCTTGATGCACATACAAATTCTCAATACTATAGCAATAGGGACTTATAGCAGCGAATAAGGAGAGTGCATATGTTGCACTGGTCGTAATAAGGAAAAATATCCAACCCATAAAACTCGACTGGATTTTTTACTGATGATCAAGTTCATTAGTTTCTAAAGCCATTATAAATACGATCTATCAAAATTCACCTCTAAAAGGACGAGAAAATAAGGTTTTGTTATTTACCAGAAAGAACAGTTAGACGAGACTGAACAAAAAATGATTGAGGTCTCACAAACTTGCACCTCTAAAGGAATTTATCCAAAAGGCATACGCTAATTTTATTTACTAATCATTAAACTCGTACATGGCTCATGCACAATGCTAAGATTCCTTGGCCAATTTCTGTTGTAGTCAAAAGTTACACCAGCGGAACGTGCGTTGTGCGCATTTGTAAATAGTAACTCGGCCATTCTTCTGCGGTTGCGGTCATGAGTCGGTCACGAGAAGTGTGTGGGCGGCACCTGTTTCTAGGAGTGGTATTTTGAGGCTATTGATAACGCTAACAGTGCCCTATACATGTCGCTAATTAACGTGAAGTTAGTCATTCAAGTTAGATTCGTGATGGAAATGAGGAGACTGGGGGTTCTTGTAGCTCTCTTTTGGTAGCAAAAAGTACACGAGGCAGGCAAGACATGACAGGAAAGCTAGAATTTGTATAGCGGGTATTGCGGTTTTCGCTTTTTGCGCTATTACGGCCCTCTTTTTTTCCTACATTCTGGTTCTACATTGACAGTTTTTTCATTTTTCTTTTTTTTTACCATTCGTTATCATTTTATCACCATAGGATAATTTTGTGGTTCTTAATCTGTTTTCTAGTTGTAGATAGTAGTTTCACAAAGAGAAGAGGTATCATTAACTTTGTTACTTTCCTCTTTTCCAAAAGTTTTTTTTTCATCGCGCAGTTTTCTGTTTGTTTATGTTTCTGTTTATTTGCTAATTTGTTTGTTGTTTGTTTGTTTGTTTATGGTTTACGTATGCCAATGAAATGGGTACCTTTAACATATTAATAATAACCTTGGTAAATAAACTTGTAGTCCGATGAAATTTCCTCTTTCTAATTTGATGAAATACTAACAGATTTTCTTAGACTTCACTCTCCATTTCTACCGTTTCTGATCCTTAAATCTGAAGTTTGCCCTCTTATCGTTGAAAAATAGATAAATATATTTATCTAGACAATCCACAAAAAGACGTTCTGTTTTCGAGAGCACGAAATTCGCACTGTTTGGCGCTCCCACTGAACAGACAAACACGCTATCAACAAATTAACCCTTTCATTCCTTAGATCTTACTAGTAATTCTCCTTACTGCCTGACATACATTTCTTCTGATGTTAGTTTGGAGAATTTGATATTAGATCGACGAATAACTCTCAATTAATAGTTTCTTTTATTCTCATCAGTTGTCTGCCTGATACAGTAACGTCACTGTAAGGAGAAATTCGGTCTTGGGCACTTATGGTTGAAAGGAAAGAGCGAGCCATCGAACGATGTGGTGCAGGGGATCCACACCCAGTGAAATATATACAACTCGTTTAAAGATGAAAAAAAAAAAAAAAAAAAAAAGGTTATTAAAAAAGGCCTGACCTCACAGCTTTTGATAACTTAGCTAATGAAGACAGAACTGATCCAAGACTTTCGATACTTTTGCCGAAAAGTAAACACCCACATTCGGTTTCGAAAGTTCACCATTAGGGTCAGTCTCGCAGATCATATCGTCGTAAATAACTGATTAAATTTCTAGCATGAGCTGTTTTTTCTGTTCAAAGAAGGTTTTGGTTCTAGATCTGAACTTAGCTAATGAAGACAGAACTGATCCAAGACTTTCGATACTTTTGCCGAAAAGTAAACACCCACATTCGGTTTCGAAAGTTCACCATTAGGGTCAGTCTCGCAGATCATATCGTCGTAAATAACTGACTAAATTTCTAGCATGAGCTGTTTTTCCTGTTCAAAGAAGGTTTTGGTTCTAGATCTGTTTGTTTTCAGTAAAAATGGTGTCCTATAAGAGATACCACTTCATTGCATGTCGCCTTTCTGCACATCAATTATACCATTAGTGTGACATACGCTCACCGCAAATATCAAATTTTCAGGGCTGGCCGACCAAAAAATCATGGTCATCAATTGAGAGAATTTGCTTACAGAGTGATATAAGATGGCAAGACCGTGCTTGCAGAAAGGGCTTGAAACGTCTCATGTCATTTGTAATGGGACTTCTCTGTCATGATATAATCAAACTTGAGTCAAAATCATGTTAACCAAGTTCCTTTAGTTTGCATAAGCACACAAAACACTTCAGTCTGTACAATATTTTCACAAAGTAAACTTTTGCGAGCTCATTGTTAGCCGTACAAAATTAATCAGGACACAGCTTAGCTCTGATCGCTGAGGAAGTATGTTGCCTCTGGAATGTTCAGCTATCAAGTTCACAGAAAAGAGAAAGTCTGCGGTCTTTTTTTTGCTATGGTATATTCGGAACGAAAGGGCACACCTTGAAATTCAATGCCTAGCTACTTAATTTCTCCAACGTTTATTGCATTACTTGTGAGCCTATTACTCCATTTAACTATCTTCCTAAATTGTTCCCACGTATCGGAAACCAACGTTACACAAACCTAACGAAAACACTTCAGCCTGAAGTATAAAGATGCCGAAACACGTTTCAGGAAGTCGAGTTTGAGTTCTTGTCGCGTTTCGATTGGCCTTGATCAATAAACATTTCTGTTTGAGTTTGAGGAGAGTGTATATTCTTGGCCTCGCTTGACAACAGCATATTGATTCAATATATTACTTTAAGTGTCTTGGAAAATAAAGATTGCAATCGTGTTTCCGGTTCACTTGGGTTCTCACGCAAGAATCGATGGGGCTTCTGCTCTGTTTTAGAGACGAGATGACACGATTCTCGTAAACATATTACAATTGTATCAAAATAAAGTACCACTAAGGTTCCATATGCGTCTGTTTTTATGGTCATAGGAGACTAAACAGGAATAATTGGTTAAGCCAGCTAATTCATTACTTTTTTGGAATTTCGACCCGGTCATAATATCCAAAAATATTTCAAAGAACTCCTCCTGTTTTAAACACAACCAAGACGTAAAGTTACCCTAAATAAATAACAAACACGCGATAAGCAAGATCTTTCAGAAAAATGTGGTTATTAAACATCAAAATTGTCGTGATACGGTTGGAAGAGAAAAGCACCCCGTGTGCCCGCTTTAAATTTCACGCACGTCGATCCCAGCTGGCATGAAGAGAAGATATCTAGGAAAGGAAAGTATTGTCAATATCTTTCAACGTGGTCAACAAAAGAGATGAATCGACTCCTTGTAACACTTTTTTTGTGTCTCGAAAAAAGACAAGGTTACATAACCTATGTCTGAATGAAAAATTACCAACCATACTATTTTAGAAGTAAAATTCCTTGACTCTCTCGGAAAAGAGATACATACGATCACCCTTTTTTTAGAATAAATCAGTAAAATTGGTAGACTTGCTGATAAAGATAACAGGTTTAGGAATTGTGCTAGAGAGACGCATTTGCCGTTGTAAATATGGCAAAAAATCTTTGACGCACTGACAATGCATTTACAGTATCATAAAGAACCAGGCTCGGCGCTCACGCACGTACAAACACTAGAGTCACTGAGCTCGTGAAAAAACAGAAACTCGTGATATAAAGGTACTACCGATGTGTTATTTGATATATCAATGGCGATCAAATTCCTATGGGCAACAGAAGACTCACTAAAATTCACCTCTCTCCCATCGTGGGGCTTCGAAGTCAATTTGATAGTGGCCCTCAACAGTATTTGGTAACCCCACCGGTATAAGTTCCGTGGGAGCTTCAAATCTTTTTTCGGGATTTACTCCCTGAAATTACCTCAGTTATTAGTTATCGGTAGGGATCGACGTACCACACACTTCTCATACGGTTGACTACCGACGGCCTAAAAAATACCTGTCAAGCTGTCCTTAATCGCAGATGGTATTCCATCGTGTCACTAACTTCAGCTCTGGTTTGAATCCATTTTTTGTCATCTTATTTCTGTTATCTATTGTATGAGTTATTCGTGTTAGCTGTACGGATGTGGAATGTGGAAATACTTGAACGACCGGCCGAAAGCAGGCTTAAATTTTTGACTGTAAATACTAGAGAAGATTACAATGTAACTTCTCCACACAGTTATATTATTTCAGCAATCAAATAATGAGAGTTGACAAAGACGTCAAGTGTAGGATATTATACTTACATGTACATAATTCTGCCTCGAAGGGAGAATTCAGCTGATGACACCGTGGGAATTTAACGGTTAACAGGAATCAAGCAGCCAATACCAGGTTTTTAGAGCAATTATCAAACGCGTGTCGAAAGTAATTTGGGATTGCATTGGTTTTGTTTCCTACGGTTTATAATTGGTCCAGAAAATTCGCGCCTCTCCTCTCAACCAATCAAATGCAAGACTAAAACCATTCGCAAATTGGTCACCCGCGTTTTCCCGCGCTTCTGGCAGTTTTCATGTCTACATTCTTAATTCTTATTGGCTATTCATGAAATTTCCTTTATTGGATTGGCCGCTGTAATTGCTCCGGTTTACTCAATCGTATAGCGTTTAAAAAGGTAGTTTACGGTATCAGGTAATTATGGCGAGGATGGTAAGCTTGCCTAAGGGATGGAATGTTGCGACGTGAAAAAATGCCTTGAATGTGAGCGAACCAAAGTCATTTAGGAACAAACGATGCCTGTTGTCTTAAATTAATCATGAATTGACATTGTGCAAAGTCGACCACTTAGAGCAAGTCTAGGTGTAAATTAGCACTTCCTGGAGATAAGGACAGATCTCAAGCATGCAGTCAAACGATACAATTGAAATTTGATTTAGAATTAAAGATCCTACTTCGATTTAAACGATTTCCTGCAATTAGCTGCTGTCAATCCAACGCAAAACTTAAAAAGTTCTGGTCTTCGTACACCATTTTTTATGCCGGATTATCTATCTGTGTTCTCAACTCAGTATACGGTGGGACACTTTCCAGTTTTTCAACTCATTCAATCTTGACTTTTTAAGTGTCAGTTCTCCGCCCTGTATGCCATACACTTTTCATATTTTAAGCTCGGAGAATTTCGTATCTAATCTATAAATCGAGCTCCTGACTGATTCTCATTTTCATTGCTTGAAAATGTTCTGATACTGAAAAGAAAAATTCCCTTTTGGTCAGTCGTAAGAATGATAGGGTTTTAGTTACTGTGTTACGATAGTCTACGTGGAGAGTTTTTTTAGCTCTGTGAAAATTGAAAGAAGACCATAAGATTTCACTTCGGAAAGGAAAAACACATTAGAATTAATAGTAGCTCAAGATGGAACAAGGTTGGCAAAAGTGGGAAAGATTGCCCTGGATGAAAAGTGAAAAAGTTGGCGAATGAACGATGCTTTTTCAAGATGCAAGAGCTGTGAATTACCTTCATTGATCGTTAGATAGCACTGTCTAACTTTTGAACGTGCAGAACCAGTTGTATCGAATTATGAATTGACATCGAGCAAAAAACCAATTAGTAAAAACGCGAGTGTAAATTAGGACTTCCTGAAAATAAGGATAGATATGAAGCATGCACTCAAGTGCGCGCGAGCTTCCTTCGCTCTGAATGATCAGCTGAAATCTTCATCTGCAGGTGTCAAAAGGAAAGCGCGAAGGGGAATATAGAGACCCCTTGGATTAAAAGGTTAGATGTATCTTCGCCTGACGGTGTTGTATTCGTGTTCTCGACCAAAAGGATCACATACCATTCCTTTACTTGGGTTTCGTGGCACGAGTCACTTGTTATCGGTCAGAAAGTGAACACTACCTGTAACTTGAAGAATGCTACGAAGAGTGATAGGAATCTAATTTCTCCACAAAACATTATCCCTAAATCTCACATTAAGGTCACGAACATAAAAGAAATGATCACCCTTTAAAAGAGCTCAAGATTTTTTAAAAACTTCTCCTCGTTAGCACCTCAGGAAATGTATTAAGAACAGTATGGAGAATATGAACTATGATGTAAGGATGTAAAAGGTTGATAAACCTAATAAGAACAAGTCAGCTAAGGATTGACTTGAAAAACGCGGATTGCCAATGGCGAACATCGAAACTCGGTAAATTTTGCTTGACGCACAAATTTTCAGGTGTCTCCTTTTAAAAAGCAGCACTGACCGGAGTATGGTAAAGATCTTTCACTTGAGAAAGGTATTCCATATCTGTCTAAGTAAGTCCTTACATACAGGATGTTCAAAGGACCGGAAGTAATTTAACAGGCGTTCTTTCCTTCTTGCTGTGATTACAACTGAAGTTGTGTTTGTTTTATAAATTCATGGTGATAGGAAAAAAAATGCTTTCACTCATTGTTTCAACTATGGTATCATCTAGAGAAATTAGGAATGTCGTCGTCAAGATTGATAATTCACTCTTTAAGTTCTCTGACTCGTTGTTTAGCTAGAGGACCTTAAAATGTCGAATAGAAATTGTACCAAATCCTAATGGACCATCCTCGATGCATTTGATATCATCACTTCCATCTGTAAACGCCTTATCATTTTCTCCAAAGCAGTGCTACATAGGTGCCGCTGATAACGTTTTCTGCATATGTTGTGTGGGATTGTGATCAAAGTCCTTTCGCGGGGAACAAAGAACCCGCTGAAACTTACCTCGCTCTTTAAAGTGAGCTCGGTAGCTACGGTTATATTTATGCTCAGCTAGTATTTGAGATAGGCACAGTTTCACGCCCTGTCATAGCCTGAATTATCTTTTTCAAAGCTGTTCTATCTGCAATTGCTTTGATTTCAGTTTACATGGAAACATGAATTTAATACTTGGCATCCAAAGATAACACACGATTCTTTTACATTATTTATGGCAAGTTTCAGTGTTTGTCTCCTTCTTGTTTATCCAGTTGCGAGAATTAAACACTGAATTTGAATTAACGATCAATTGATCAGTAGAATCCATTAGACTGAAACCAGATAAAGCTAAATAGATCTGCCCTCTTCGTGGGAGCAAGGTCTCCTGTCTACACATGGTAATTTAAACTGTTCTGTCAAAATATGCGATTGTTGCCAATATCTTAAAAAAAGTGTCTTATAACTGATCATAATTGAGAGATTTTCATCGTGTTAAACTAGGAAACCAAAGACAGAAATGAACTGCAGGCCCGCCGATGGAAGTGGAGAGAGCCAGCGCAATAGAGTTCATCGTCCTATATTTTGAGAGACACTTAAGGGTGCTAACATGGTTGGCTCTGCGAAAGACTGAAAAGAAAATCGTGTATGCTGAATGGCTCCTAGCAGGCATTTCTGCGGAGTTTATATCAATTTGTCTGACTTCACATCTTAAAAGAGAAAAAACGAAGCTCTAGGATAGCTGGGTCGTCTTTGGTAAAAGACACCCTCTCTTCCTGCCTTATTCCTGCTATTCGCGCAGGGTCTTGATGTGGAGGGCGTGATTCATAAGTGTGTCTCCAATAAATGAGATAAAAAAGCATAATACCGTGAGCCCTGCCGCACGCAACCGAGCGAGAGAACAACTACTTGCACCCGGTTTCATGTCTAGATAATTAATGACCATCTGGGGACTTATCATGATCCTTTTGTTTAAAATTGTTTTTAATCCTACGAGTACGCAATGAGGAGTATTTTTGCGAAAGTTTACGGAACCGGACTTTCAAAGGAAAATTCTTGAACTTAAGCCCAGATCTTCTTCTAAGCTGTCGAGCCGAGTATTTCTATTCTTACAAAAATATTTTTTCAGCTTCAATTAGGCTCAGCTTAAGATGAACTCTTGGCCGCGATGACATGTTTTTATGAGCAACAAGCTTCGCGAAATAAGAAGAAACCTACAGCTAGTATCGATGAAGCATACCAACCCAAGCCTCTGCTGTTTTGAGTCTTGTAAGTACAAGGTGTCCACAGCTACCAGCTGGGAATTTCAATTCGGTGGTGTCGACAAGCTAAGGACTGGTTTGCAATGAATAACATCAGTCTGAGAAATTACAAAGTGTTCAGGTGATCTGGTCAAAGTCCAAAGGTGTCTTTTGCATTGTATCTAACGGTATGTCTGGATTTCAGGCGCAGCTTGGCAGAAAATTCAATTTTTTAATGCAGAGAAACAAAGACAATTTAGGTCAAAGTGCTCACAAATAAAAGATAATTGATTTTCTCGAGTTGACCTAACCATTTCTTTTAGTGCTCTGTACCGTAATTTAACCTGAACAAACTCGCGCGTTCGAAATTATGTAGAAACGTCTCGCCTATATCGACAAACCACTCTTTCTCTCTATAAACTGAGTTGATAAAGAAAATTGGCTACCGAAAGAGTTCAAAAACTGATGTTTCGAGCGTTAGCCCCTCGTCAGAGCCAATGGAAAGGATTTAACAAGAGTGATTTTATGAAACCAGAGTTATTCTCTGAAAATTAGGATTGAAGAGTACAGTAGGAGTAAGCAATGACGATGACTGCCCCAAGTAAGCGTCGTGTGTTTGAAATGACCTCAGCTAGATTTACTCCCGGAATACATTTCCTTGTAAGAGGGTCACAGTAGGGTTCCCTTACCTGCCAAACGACAGAACGTTAGCTGTAAAAATTTATGGATTTTTACCGCTAGTCGTTAAAAAGTAAATCGTCTATATACGATGTATCATTCGAGAGGTGAGAGACCAGTCGTAAATGTGTTTAAGGATCCGTAAAATAGCTAAATTTTTAAAGGTTAGCCGTAAATGCCATCACGCCAATGAGGTCCTCTTTATCTTAATTAACAGAATCATGTCGCGCCATATCACGATGACGGCTTTCTAGGTGATTAGTGTTTCTCTTCTTACGGATTTTTTATTTTGGAGTTGTGCATGTTATATCAAATCTCGGCAGGAGTTGTTGAAAAGCTCTTTTGCTCTCAGAATGATAATTAGAATTTTATCTTCGTCTATGTGAATACGTTATGGTAGACATTTTTCTTAATAATAACGTGGCATGAATTTTTCTCCGTTCTAGCGCTGCAAAGCCTCGAACATTTAAGGGGACACGTGGAAAATAGGGACAGTATTTTGAAAACGCATATGTAGCATGACTGATTTAATTTAAATGAATAGTTTCATTCGGTTCCTTTGTTTCGCTTTGTACTAGGGAATGTTTTTGCATTTCAAAAAAACTATTTAATCCTTAAGAGAGACTAGCATCTATTTTCGCCCTTTAAAATCACCAATGCATCAAAAATTTTAGTCGTGAGTAGAAACGAAAACAGCGAAAAACGAGGGACAAATTCTGCGGATACTTCAAGTGAACCCTCTTCTAAATAAGACTTTGAAAACAATACAACAAAAACAATGGAATGATCAATCATCACTATAATTTACTTCTAACCCCGTGGGTATCACGTGGTCTTCAGGGGATGGGGGGAGGGGGGATATCAGTAGTACCCCTCACGGGGGAGGGGTACTAAAAGAAAATTGGCTGCCAAATAACTGTCAGGGCCTTATCGGGGGATCGGGTGAATTCAATCGTGAAACAATTCAAATCCTCCAGTCCCTTTCTCTTACACCCCTTCCCCTCCCCGGTGATAAATACTGACTGTTCCCCCTTTTACTTTCCGTGATTCATAAGCGCTGTTAATTGATCTGAACGGACATGTTAGTACAAGGGTGTACCTAATTCAGTCGTCTATGACAAGAATTGAAAATGCAAATCTGTCCTTATATCTTTCTTTTTTTTATTATGAATTGATAATCAGATCACCAGTTTCGATCCAAAGTGCTAATTCCACTTTTCAGTCTTTAAACTTCCAAAGCTAAGTTTAAACATGTTACTCATTCAGAAAACTGATGGAATAAACAAACTCGTTGGCTACAACTTGCCAGTTTTCTCAATGTAATGTCACATTCTCCATCTAATCTACAAGGACATGGATGTGAGTTGGAAGGGAGAATTCACCATGAAATCAATAGCTAACCGACACCTTTAAGCTCTTGTAAATTCTTAACGAAGCATACCTCTAATTTTCAATCATGCTTTTTAAATGATTTATAGTTTAATTCATTCTGAAATTCTTTTATCCTCTGATCAAATATGATTTATACTGTAAATGCGTTAAAATTTCATCAGCATTCATAAAATACTTCATATGGAACCAAATAGCTTCAATGGCGCTTGTGTAAGTCGCAACAAAGCCTGCGTTCTTGTAAGAAGTCTTTGTGATATAACTACGTGTCCTTGATAGTCAATGAATCTCGCCCTCCTACCTAGTTACTGTAATGTGTACTGTCATCAACCTCCATTCACTTTGAGCTGATTTAAATTCTCCGACACAGTTGATGATAGCTTTTCGTGTCTCGCCGCAAGACGAGCAAGATAGTTGATGGTGGCTAATAAGAGATTCTACGCCCTTACTTCATCCACGAACACGGCATCAATAATTTTTCCTGAGCTTGTACAGAATTTTCATCGCTGATAACAATTTTTTCCGTGTTGCTTCAACCAGGAATGATAGGACGCTTTGATAGTATTTCAACCGCAGGTTTGAAATTAATTATGCACACACGAATCAGAAAAAAAAACAAAAAAAACATTTAAAATAATTTATTAGTCTGTACTTTATATTTCCAATCAAGTAACCTAACTTGATCAATTCGTTCATTTTTCATAGCAATCGAGTCGAGTCTCGAACTTGTTTCATACAATTGATCACCGCTTAAGCTAAAAATATCACAACTGAATAAGAAATTAAAAAGGTTATCATTTCGTAATCATACATACCTCGATTAGCGTGACTCGTAGGAGAACGCACACGAGTTCGTCGAAAGTCCCGAAGCTACACAATTGACCACACGGAGATGAATGGGAACCCGCGCCTAAATGCACGCTTGCTTCAAGAGCACTTTGTGTATTAATTACACTGAATGATAATATGGATTTATGTATAAATTAGTTGCAAAAAAGTCATTTACGTCACAAGCTCACCAGTCCACGACGACTACAGTCTCCGTAATGCGGTAAACAAATGGCTTCGTATTGAATGTTGGACCAGCTGAATCGCAAATTGTGTCAGCTTTTTCTCTCATTCCGGTTCAAACAAATATTTGTACTGACAGATGAAATTGAAGCGTTTAGCAATGTCCTTAGGCCAAATTAGTTCTCGCCATAATCCTCTTTGATACTATGACCTTTCTGTTGAAGATCTTACTAGAAATATCCCTCATTTGCCTTTAAGAATGTGACGTGCAAAAGCGCACGTGCTAAGATTACCAATCATTACAACAGAACAAAGAAATGAGCTTAGGCATCAACTGTGAAATGAACAGAGAGTATTCTGAACTCAGTCAAATGTTCTGGTAGGGCTCAAATTAAAAAAAAATGCAATCAATTGAAATTTTAAACTCTAACCAACTCATTCTTGAACCCAGTTTCTGGGATAGCCTTAATCCAATAAAAAAATAATTAGACGGATGGAGAAAAAACTCAAATGGGGCTTATTTATCTTTTATTAAGTAAGTACCGCAAGAGGTGGTTAATATGACATTTCCGCGCGTTGTTTGCAATGTGACCGATGACCAAATTCTTCATTCTCCCAACTACCTCCTATAAATTAAGGACAGGTCATCATTTGTCGCCGTGAGGGGGAGAAGGGGACGGAGGACTTTTTGGGGGGGATCGCATCGTAGGGGGAACGGGGGGGGGTATCAGTCTTCGCTAACAGAGTGTAAAGGGGAACTATTAGAAATTGACTTCCAACTAACTGCCCATGAGGAAGGGGGGGGGGGGTGTGTCGTTAGAATAATACAGAGCCTTCTTAGCTTATGTGGGGATCAGGAAAATTTTATCTTGACACCAACAAATTCCTCCCCCGCTGGCGATAAATCATGATCGATGTTCAATATCAGTGAGTCCCACAACGCTTTTTCTTAACCAATATCTTTGCGCAGTAGAAGACTAAATTGATTGGTACAACTAAGATTTTGCCCGTCTTTACAAGATGCATTTTCTTTGATGTTTTGCCACAACTTCTGATAGAGACAAAACGAGGAAGATTGCATGCTTCGTGAGTGAAACAAAGCCACAAACGCGGTACAGAGCTGCGTTAAAAACAAATACAACTGCAAATAGTTGCAAACAGTTCTATGCCATAATTTGTTCTGCCAGCAGTATTACATAACCTGTAACTTCCCTTCAGTTGTACTGAGATTAAAATGCCGGGTTGTGTTATTTGTGCGATCATTTGCTAATTTTATCGCCGGTTTTACTTTATCAGTACCTGATTATTGCTTGACGGCCAATACGTCCTCACTGAAGACTGATGTGAACTCGTTGAACGCCGGCCTTGATAACCGCTGTTTAAATAACGACCATTAGACTATCAGATCATTGTTTCAGTATTGACTCGCATGTGAAACATGCAAACCAGAGGATATCAAAAGCCATTAGCAGACCAAAGGTCACTATTTGATGGATATCTAAAATTTTCCTTCCCCACTTAAATTTCTTCTGTGACATTGGTCTCTTAAATAAACTACTGTATCAGGTAACAAATCCTCACTTTGGCAAGCCGCTAGAAACCGTAGGAAGTTATGAAGCAATTTGTCTGCTTCTGGCCCGGTTTGTCAGACAAAATCCACATCTTTAGAAACATGTCTACAGGAAGTCTAGGAGATATTTTGAATGGTTTGAAGATAGAAAATAGACTTATTCCTTCTGAATTTTCTTGTCAAAGAGCCATGACTCAATATAGGTTAGTTACTACGCATGCTGTTGTTTCCTATAATACTTTAAATTTCTCTCCTTCGTCCTTACAAATAAATTTTTTTATGTTCACCAAAATTTTGCTAAGTTTCCGGCTCCGCTCTAAGAAGTTCTCGCCTTACCGCCATTTATCCCCCAAATCTACTCATAGAAAGGAGATTTTCCTTCCTCAGAGCTCCCGTCTTTTAAATCTAGACCATGGTCTTTATGGCATCAAAAGGCCCTTAGCTACGCAAGATATAAGACAACCAGCGACAGTTGTCCGAGAAGGGTCAGGTTGCATAAAAGCCGGAAATGTTCTTCTAAGCTTAGGTAGAAACCAGTGTTTCCCCGCTCTCTAAAAAAAATTCGTAAGCTTTAAACAGCTCTCTCGCGTTACAAAGTGTTCCTTGTATCCTGATGAAAAAGCCCTCTTTCCACTGTCGCTAAAAGCTACTCAATAGGTAACTTGTGAGAGAATTAAAAACATACGAGAAGCTTGTTTTAAACCCCAGACTTAAATTCCTTTAAGACAAGTTTAAGACATTACTCGAGAATTACTATAAGTGGGCAGGAGAGGGTTTAAGTTTTATGCGACCTAAATCGGAATTCACCGGATAATGTCTCTTGAACTTAATACCACAGAGCCGGAAGAGAAAGGGAACACTTTTCATAGGAAATATAGACGACAAAAGAATGGTAAAGAAGTAGTTTTCCTAATAATTGATTAAAAATCGGCGATAAAAACCCCTAGGGCATAAAAAATGCGATAGTAACCTCGGCTCCAGGACGTTTTTCATTTTAAATGAATGGAGTTAAAGGCGCCTTAGAAGCTAGATCGATGAGGTAAAGATTGCAGGGTACGCTGGGAAGGATGAGATTACGCTGGGAGGAAAAAAAATAAAGATCAAGTTTTTGCTGGAAGATCAGAAAAAAAAAAGTTTAGTTGAAAGGTCAAGAGTGCATTTCACCGCAGCATACCGCAAAGGTTTTTTTTAAAGATATCTGAACGTGATTTAAAAAAAAAAAAAATTTTAAAACAATTTAAGTAATTGTTTTTCCAGTCAGAGTTGATTGAGAAAATCATCAATAAAAAATTAAGAGACAGGGCATTTTCAAGAAATCTAGAAGAACATGTTAATTTTTTTCCCGACATCTTAAAGCTAAGAATGGAATGTAGATTTGTGCAAGGTGTTCCAAATATCAACAAAACCAATTTCGGAACATGATGGCATTTTCGGATTGCTCCGGATTCATCTAAACTTTTAAAATCACAAAAATTGGCGTGCGGCAGATAGGGTGATCCCGCGCACAAATAAGCCCATGCAATCGAACTGGAATAAAATTCCATTCATTGGTAATAAAATTACTGTTCATAACAGTTTCCCTTGTCAGCGCAGCTGCAAAAGCTAGCTTTTCACGTGCTTTATCTTGGATAATTTATTAAGCCTAAGCTTCGTTAGAAAGTCCGGGTTATTTATGGAATTCGATAAAGTTTATCTAATTCCATCTACTCCAAAAATATATCGTTGCTTGTCATGATTTTTTGAATAATTAATTGACTTTTGTAATCGAAAGGATGTTTAAATAGAAGTTGCCCACACTCACGTATGGATTGTGCTAGTCGAATTGTTTCTCGGTTCATTCTTTCTTTCGTGAACTGATTAACTCGCGGAGCCCTTTTGTCAACCTGGCCCTGTCTCATCTACAAGCTGCTGCCTCACACTCGTAAGTAACTAGTTTTTGTTTTTTAAATCGACAAACCACACGCAAACTCACATTTCTAGTACAACAAAGACAAATTCACATAATGCATTGTTTTCACCTGTACCAATACGCTGCTAAGAAGCGTAATTTAGGTGGAATTTCCATGCTTAGTAGCATTGATTAAGTTGGGAATTTCAGGTTTCACAATATAAAACATGCATAGTAACTGTACGAAATGGCAAAACTCGCAAAAACACAATCTTTGGAAAAACAAATCATTATCATTTCTACTGTAGCTTGTAATGACAACATTTTCGGTTATTTGGCTCATGCCCATAGCCATGTATATAACAAACCTCTCAGAATAGCGGGAAAGATACGCGGTGTGATAAAAATATTTTCGAAGCTGCACCTTTCGGATTTCGAATGAGCCTTCTTTGTCGACCATTCTCAGGAGTTGAACCCAAACAATCGTTGCTCATACAAGGAACTGCTTTTTTTAAAATCATTCTATCACCCTAATTTTATGTAAAACATTTCTTTAGCTTTTTTTTTCGAGAGAGATTTCAGTCCTGATTTGAACTCTCGCAATCCGACATACATGTTCACTTTCCGTCTTCATTTTATCCGCATATAATTCTATTTGAAGATGGTCGAAGACAGCCTGAATACATACGTGACAAGAAAATTAACGTTCCATTTTTCCGTGGTACTTTCGCAATAGAATATGGAAAACCAAACGTGACTCTGAAATAAAAGAAAATTTATCTTCCGCATTGATTTCACGGAAAAAGAAAACAACGTGACTTAAAATAACAAATCACCCTCTGTATTAAAACTATTTTGCAATTTATAAGAAATAAATTTCACGATAACGTCAGTTTAGAGATTTAATTTTTCCCCGACAGTTGTCGTTTACAACCTCTTCATGCTCAGAGGGGCGTCTTGAAATAACAGACGTGAGATAGTCAAAAATCCTCCTGCAATGGCATTAATTTATGCACGTAGGCGTCAGCGATACCGCGTTTTGCGGTCATACTTCCAAACTTAATTGAAACGTGTTCGGTAGATTATGACGTATGATAACATCACGTAGTCACAATCGCGCGATAGATTGGTCACCAAGGGACCTGGAGATAGCTTGCCAAATCTTTATTTTGATCATTCATAGAAAATAACCAAAAAAAAAAAAAATTCTTATTCAACCGATAGCTACTGTCGGCTTCGCCAGACTCATCCACTTATTCTGTTTTGAACTGATTAACGTCCAAATCGAGTCCCAATCGGCTAAACTCTAAAAAATTGTTCAATTTAAAATGAATTATTGCGAAATACAAATAATTTTTTCGAATGCATAATCAAAAGGCATTGAAATATATATATCATATTGTACATATTCTTAGCTCTAAGACTTCGCAAAAATTTGTCGAATTGCTTTTTTTTTTTCCTTTCTTTTTCTACTAGAAATTGAAGCTTAAATTTGACTTTAAGTATGATTGTAAACGGCGGTGTTGTGTACAAAACCGGCTGTATGAATTCTGTAGTGAGCTTGGATGTTCATGTCTCTTGTGTAATTATCCAAAAAAAAAGCTTTACTACTGAATTTTTCCAGCACGTATAATAAAATTTTGATGCACGCCTCGCCTACAGTCCATCAGCTGATAGTATACTTACATGGTGTGATCCGGTTTGATCGATGGAATATTTATTCGTTTACGTCAGCCAACAAGACTCTAAACGTAAGAATTATCCAGTGCCAGTTGGCTGTGAGCCTTATGTCCGCAACATCACCGACAGTAGTAAACATCTATATCATCCAATCTGTGGAATATCCTTATTCCATTACCTCCCTAAGAGAAAGGAATATTTCATAACAGACTGACATGTTTTTTTCTGTACGTGGGGATAAATTATATTTTAGAAGGAAAAAACATAATCTGCAACATTTTTTTTTTAATATTTTCCGGAAAAAAGTTACAGATTTTATCCTTAAAATAATAGACCTGTTTACATTGTAAAGTATGAGTTCTCCTTAAAATTGCTACCAACGTGTAACGATGATGAAAACTTGTTCCAAAATCTTGGAGTAGATCTTTACCATGTTAACTGAACAATTACAGTCTTACGTAAAGAAATAAGTCATCTCCAGATGTGTACCAACGTCACAATATGCGTCGCAAAATCGCTCTCTGTCGCCTGATCCCTACGCGCCAATCATGTAGTTTAAATTCAGAGTGTGCGCTCGTCACATTTTCGCATTGGGATCTTGTAAACCTTTTGAATACGAGTTCTCTATTCAGCTGTTGTTATTGTTTGATATTGTGAGTTCTTTACTTAAATGAGATTTCTGCAATTGGGATCAGAGAATGTTCTGGATTGCTGTATGAGTTATCAATTATTATGGTTGATGATGATGTAAAACGATTTTAGAGGCTGTGCGGATTACGCCACAATTGGCACAGTGCATCCCATCTGCGCAAGCGTACGCTGTGTCCAAAATTAGAAATAGCGTTCTGATTGCTACTGCAATGAGTTGATGTTGAAATATTTTTTGTCGATTGTATGGGGAAATTAAAGTTTTTTTTCGGCAGATTATCCACTTAAGAGATTCTTTCTCTTTAATAGAGCAAAGACTGCCTCACACAACATGAGCGTCGAAATGAAATACAATGCCTTGTGCTAATGTTTATCTCCAAAACAAATTTCATGACCCTCAGGATCTTCATCTTTTTCCCATTAGTTCATTATTGTCTAACTACAATGAAATTTTAATATAAAATGAAAAACAAAGTGAACAGCTGGAAATATTTGGGTGAGTTTTCCTCGTACTTTCGTTAAATTCAAGACAATTCTGCCAAAAAAAAATGGATGTTGTTTTAAAAAAAAAACTATTCTTCATGTTACACTGTGAACAAGAAACTTAATTTATGGTGTTGATATAAGAGCTTAGAGTTGACTTTTACCATTTCCTGGTTATTGCCGTAAACTTCATGCTTAAACTCATTTGGCGCCCCTGCCAAAGATTTTGTTTGGTAAGGTAACTGCCCCCCCCCCTCCCCCCGCCGACTCCCGCTAAGCCCCAAGGATACGATGGGGGATGCTTTTTGCTACCACTTGTAGGGCAGATCGACTAAACACTGTCTAGGCTAAAAAAGAGAGAAACAAATAACTTTTTTAATCTTCTGACAAAATTGTTTCATAATTGAGCGATAATGCGTTGAATGAAAGAAAAAAAAGCGGAAAAGCCTGCGTCCTTTGCTGATTATCGAGTTATTTGGATGCTATCCTAAATATAACCTACAATGAAAGCCTAAAATAGACACAAATTTCTATTTTTTGCTTTTGGTTGCGAAATGCGTCATTTGGCAGCGACTATGTGGCCAGTTCAGCAGAAAAATTAAAAGATTATAGGTACGTTTAATTTATTTGATCATCACTTAATAGACTGAGATCAAACTAACATGCATTTTATAATTTTGTGTCAATATTCTACACGACAAAATTAAGTGGTTATATCATTTTTTCTGTTTTGAATCAGTAATTTTTTGACCTCACAAATCTCGAAGAAGACTCATATTTTAAAATGACTCAGTATTCGCTTATCTCCGATTGTTATGAAAATTATTTTTCAAAAACTATTGTCGTGGTGAATTCCTCCTAAATTTTTTATATCATATGCATGATTTTGGTCGTGAAATAGTACACCCACGTCTAGAAATACGAACACTTATGAAATGTTTGTTCCACAGGTCTTAATTGTGGAAAGGCCAACATTTTCCGAGGAACTGTGGAAAAAAGGTAACAAAGACTGTTTTATTTTTCTAGTCGAAAGAATTTGGGTGACGGTTAGGCAGAAATAGAATATTTGTTTAGGAAAACGAATCTTTTGTACTATTTACTCTGCTGCATTCTACCTGCTTTTCGTTCGAGGAATGACTGTGAGCGAACAAATCCCCTTTGGGACTGGCCCCTTCTCTGTTTTCTCTATTTTTTATCGTTTTGCGCTTTGCTGTATTTTTTCTCTATAAGCTTACAAACAAAGTTTGTGTCGGTCGGTCGGTCGGTGTCTATGATATCATGCTTTGAACGATCCGTTTAAAATTCGCCTCAATAAGGATTTCGAAAAGAAATTGTGAACAATTTTTCGCATCAAAATTACAGCCACATACAAAATAAAAAAGACTAAAATGCAGCACTCAAATACTTCGATTTCCTCTAAGTTTCAATAAATGACATATTTAGCTGGAGCTAAAGGGCATTTATTAATTTTTACAGAAATAATATTCCGCTGAATCTATCGGATGTTGCTTTAAGAAGACCCAGAGATGGTTTTTTAAACAATTGATTTTATGGGAATAAGAGTGGCAATTTCTCCGATTTTGGATAGTCGATATAGAATCCTAAATGGAAATCATGTGCCGAGATTTTTTTCAGTAAAGAAAATAATTACATTCATATGCAACCTTTTTCGAAAAAAAATAGCTTGTATCTAAAAATGCACACCGTGTTTGATTTTGTTCTTCCGTTGTTTACCAATACAACAAAATTACCTCAGGTCCAATAAAGGCAGCTGTGTCTCTTGTAGAATTCGCTTTTCCCTAAATATTTCTTTCGAGCATAATGGGTGGTATTGCATTCAATAAGGTGAAGGTTAGACTTGGTTCCAATTCTCCATGACCATCGAAAATCTAAACCATGACCCTTGGTTCCAACCTGGGCGTTTTGCTTGTATTGCAAATGTATCGTTTTCCGTTGTTGTCGGTCCAAATATCGAACCTCACCGGCTGAAGCTCGCAAAATGCTGTCTTATTTGTAACACTTACCTCTTTCCTTCATCTCCATCCTAGCCGTAGTTTTGTCCCGACACAGAACGCGCTCTTTCCTCCCCGCCCTCGATCAAACAGCGCGGATAGAAGGAAAACTAAAATTGAGTGCCGCCCTTAATCAAACGGCGCCTATGAGAGCAAAATTACCTTTGAATGCCGCCCTCGAACAAACGCTAATCCCAATCATATGAAGGCGACGATGATTTGGGAATTAGCAGGAGAATAGAAAAAAAAAATTGATACACCTGGTACTGACACCATCTCCTCTAACTTGCATTAAATATTACAAGCTCGACCATTAGCTGATTCTCTCTCGGCAAAGAGGTGAATTACTACCGCGTTCCTCCTTCAAATTCAAATGATTTTCCCTGAATTGCTATTGTCAGGGATTTGAATGTGATTGTTCGTTTGCAGCAAAGAAAAGACTAACTCGCTCACCAGAACCTTTGAGAGCAATGTATAATTAATGCTACGACTTGTAATCGATTATAGAAGGCAATGGAAAGTTTGGAAGGAAGGGATTCACGCTTTCAAAATTATTTTTTTGGCAAGTAGGAGTTTTTTCCGCTCTTTCCTGTGCAACACAGTTTTGGTTGGAAAACAAACAAATATAGAATAAAAGAAGGCAGGATAGTCAGCCCTGTAGGGCTTCCTCCACATAACAATAATAATACTTATTAATTTTTATTTTCCTAAATCTCCCTATAATGAACAACAGCATCAAAGCCCGCCAGAAATAAAGCTAACTGATCCTGGTATTCTTAGAGACAAACAAACCATGAATGAATAGACAACAGTATTTCCATTGGAATGTTGTAAGGACTTAGTTCTGAAGTCCTTATACATCTCAGTATTTCGCAACAGTTGACAAAAAGATTCATTTTCGGGAACGAACATGGTTCCACGAACGTTTACGACGGGGCACGAGTGTTAACAGATTCTTGGCCACAAATATTTTGAAGGTGCATCTACACCGTCACAGAAAGGCTTCATTTTCACATACATGACTCGAATTTATTCCATTTCCAGGGAAAAAGCTTATTCTTCATGGCAATTCATGACTAGCCTTTCATAGTTATCAGACAAACAATATCTTTGTATCTTACAAATGCATTTCCTCTACAACCATTTCTTCACTACAACAATTTTAACAGCAAGCTTTTTCTCCGCCTCTTCTGTCTTCAACCCTTCTCCTTTTCTAAGCGCTATTAAAGACTTACAGGAGTGCAAGTGCTTGGTGCATGAAACTTAATTTAAAAAAGGTCTGTCCTTTTAACATTTTTCGAAAACAACTCTTGGCCGATGATATTCAAGTCCCAATATCTTTCGATTTAGAACCCGAAATAATCATAATCCACCAAGTTTGGCCTAAATTTTTTCTCAGGGCTGAAACTTCTATCAATTTTCATCTCTTAAGAACAAAGTATTCTTTTCTCTGGAGGATGTCAAATCCTCTACGCAGAATTTGAAATAAATAATTGCCAAATCGTTTCATCGAAGGTAACTGTGTACAAACCATGAATCAGCATTTGCTAATGATGCTTAAACCGTAGAATGATCAATTTTTTGGATCAATTTAAAGAAAACATCACAACACAGTTAAAAGTTGTATATTATTCCGAACCAAAAACACCCCTTTGTGATATTCATGGTTTCATTTAGGGATACCAGCCTACCTTCAACTGAAGTTAAGAAATGAAAAGCAGATATAGTATGTACGAAGTCCCCGTCAAGATTACTATGCATATTTTGGATCATAGCAGATTTAGATCTTACTGATAATAAGAAAAACACACACGCATGAAAAAGGCATTAACTTTATTTGAATACTGAAAGAAATATTAAAATGTTTAACTCTAAATACTGTTAAGTTCCAAAATTAACGGCGCCCATAACTTCCCGATTAACTCGTATCCTTCTCCGAGCACTGTGGTCGCAAACAAAAGCGTAAGCGTGCACTATGCATTAACGATTGGATTTTGTCGTATCGGGACATTGTGACTATCCTTTATTACGGACGGGAATTCAGTCAAATTGGGCATTAAGGTGTTCAGAGACAAAAAAAAAGCTTGCTATTTATCTGATGTCTGCCATTTTATCCTTTCTTGAAAAAAACCTAAATTACTTTTTCAGTCGCTTCTTTGAGCGACTTGTTTACAACCTTCCGCATATTCTGATAATACTAAAATTGGGCAAAGTTTTTTCCGAGTATTAGGGAATCGCTATTTTCGGACCTTACGGAATTTTTCTTCCGGGTTACATCAGTGGAAACTGATGTGGTTTACAATGGGAAGAAGGAAGAAACTAAGTGATGCGTATTCTTATATAAACCGCCCACACAAACTCTATTTACAACATCCGGCCATACAGAATATTTCATTCAACTGCATTGACCGGTTATACCAGGAGAATACCTTTCATCCATTATTAAGGTAAGAGATCGATTTAAAAGCCTTTAGTTCTTATAAGAAAATACAAGAAAAGGAAAAATTACGCCTCTTTCTTGAAATAAGATGAAAGTTCATAGCGAAGGCAATGGCAGACCGCCTTCAATTTGTGTTCACACGCTACCACACAAGCATGCATCGTGCAAGACTCACGCAATGCCATGCTGTTTTACTATAAACTTTTCCAAAGGAAACAGTAGTGATATTGAATTAACAATAGGTAATTTTTCCTGAAGCGTAGAATTGATGCACTCCTTCACAACCAACGGCACAAACTTGAGTCATACAGCGACTGCAGCGACGCCTTCGGTTCCGTCCATAATCTCGCCATTAAATTGGCAGCATCATTCATTTCTTGTAACAATTTATAGGCAGCAAGTCTTTCTTTACCAACAATGCTCTCGGTAATTTTTAGTGCTTTTTTTCCGCGCTGTTCGTAAGTGCAAACCGTCTTAGGTGAAACTCAGTAAGCTCGTGTCTTCCACGTTAACCGGGCGTTGGGTATAATCAATTAACAGACTCAGTCTAAACCGGAGTAGTGGCTCCTCATACCCAAAAACAATTGTTACCTGTAGCCAAAGAAGAATTGCAGCAGGAGTAATTTCAGTCGCAAACAGGCAGACAATCTTCCACAGTGTCCTTTATTTATTGTTTTGTTTAATAATCTACAACGCCAACGGAGTTTGACATTTTAAAGATTCATATTTTTTGCATTCTAAACCTCATCATTGTAGGAAGCCTATTGATTAAAAAAAACATTTTAGCTTCAAAGATATCACTTTATAATTATCCCGAAATCTCAATAATCCTCTGCCCGTCGCGTGCGATAAAGTTACTTCCCGGGAAATTATAGAAGACGTTGCCAATTTTCAAGCGCAATGCTGAACAAGAAATCTTTGTCTTACCATTGATTTGTAAGTAAAAACTGTTCAAAAATATCAAAAAGACTCCGAGAATGCTATCGAAAATAGTAAAAAGTGAAGGCTCTCTAAGGTATCAAAAAAATTCGGTGAACGCGAGTAGTCACAAATACCTTAAAGCAGGAACTAAAATCGCCCTCAAGGACAGGAAGTGAGCTGTTTGGAAGGAACACACTACTTCAATCGGAGATGCCTCCGCACCAAGAACTGACCATCGATAAACGAGCACGTTGGCGTGCGTTTGCCATTTTACACCTTTTAGAAATTGGGTGTTAGTTTAGGGGTTATAAGCTTAGGGGCAAAAACATTTTCTTGTTCCCGCGCTGCAAAATTCATTTCCGCAACATATGTGTTTCCCACGCGCCTAAACTGGAACACGTTTGCCTCCGCACCCGAAAAGTTTGCGACACAATATTCTCACGTATAAACTTTTATTAATTTAAGAAACGAAATATCAGAGAGAACTTTCGTCCATGTAATCAGTTTTTTGGTGTTTATCTGACAAGAACTTTGTCCCGACGCTCCATGAGGTTTCAGTCGGAGCATCCCAGAAAGACTTTGAAGGCCTTTTAAGAACGGTAGGCTCATCAAAACCCTGATCGATAAATCCTACTTTGAGTACATTTGAAACATCATTTTCCTCTTAATTATCGAGAGTAGTTAATGAGTCGTTACACAGTGAACAGCGCACCACAATTTCAGATTTTAATGCCTGCGGAGTCATTTTTTAAAACTTCTTAAACCACCCATTCGAGTATCACTTTCACGCAACCTTGAGACGAAATTTGACAACAACAACAACAACGAAGTTATCTTGAAGATATTCTACAGAAGTCATTTGAGATGCACCTGGTGCGACTTTAAGATTTAGAGTTTTTCGGCTAAGAAATGAAAATTCCGAGTCATGAAAGGATACTGTCCTACTTTACCAAGTCAACAGCAAACATATATTACCGGCCGTGTGCGGCGATGACATAGAGCTTGTTCAACCAATCTTTCAGAATCTACGACAACAACAGAGTGAGGTATCAATCCAGACTTAAGAAATTTCCAGAATGGACAAAAAAAAAACTGGTGATCCGTAAAAATGACTTTATGGCTTTAACCGAAATTACAGAAAGTTTGGGAACGTTTCTCTGGAAAGTTTTTGCAAAGGCGACAGATAGACATCTCAAGTTGACGTTTTCTCTCATTTGCTGACGGATCCGTCAAATGTGGTCACTCTATGGGGAAAGAGTTGTCTCGATGATAAATTCGTTACTGCTACCATAGGAACTTTTTTGCTTCCCTGTTTTATTCTAAAATTCTTTTGAAGAACATTTGTGCACGGTCCGTTTGAAGTAAAAGAACTCTTAAAAGTTTTCAGTTTTTCGGTTTGCAGAGCACACGACCACCAAACGTGTCTTCGGGCAAATTTTTTAAAATGGCTACACTTGTAGGTCAAATTTAACATGCGTTTCTACGAAATTGAAAATCATACAGATATATAGGCTTGAAACCAGACTATAACATGGCATTGGGAAAGAATTATGATGTTACTCGATGACGATGGTCTTGCTTTGGACATTCAACGTTTGTAGTTTTCCACGAATGTTCCACTTTCGTAAACAAACATCAAATTAATCACAAGAGATTGCTTGACTAAAAGAAAAAAAGACAACTTCTTTATAAGTTCTAAATAAATATTGCATTACTAATACGAGAAACTTGGCGGACCAAAATGGTATTTTCTTGAATGCTCCACCAAAACCACGTTGGAAACAAGAT
The DNA here is from genome assembly GCF_036669915.1 of Pocillopora verrucosa. Lineage (NCBI taxonomy): Eukaryota > Metazoa > Cnidaria > Anthozoa > Scleractinia > Pocilloporidae > Pocillopora > Pocillopora verrucosa. Next base: position 13,613,972 of record NC_089321.1, on the reverse strand, counting down.
AATTTTGGTTTTATCAACTGAGATGATAACATAAATTGGCCACCAAAAAGATTTCCAAAGCTGACGTTTCGAGCGTCAGCCCTTCGTTAGAGAGAATGACGAAAACGTTGGAAACATTCAATTAGGATATCTCTTCAAGGAACAAACACTACATTAGCACCAAACAACTTTTAAAATTCAAAGAAAACCGGATGAAATCTTTGTATCCTTGCTTAAATTAGCAGAAAAGGCCGCGAAAAACTTGTCTCTGTAACTAGAAGGAAAAGTGGAGTCCATTTTCTTTGATTCACCAACAAACGTAATTGGCAGTAACCAATGAAGAATTCACTAGCTTTGCCGCGATAAAATTCGCATCAGTCCTACTTTATTGTTTATTTTACAAAAAGTAAGTTAGAAACTTGTTTCGTTCCTAGTCTTAATATTAGAGTGCCCGGAAGACGATGGAACGAAAAGTGTCCTTTTGGAGCAATCGGCGATCATTCATGTACTCAATTTTTCTTTTATAAATAAAACTAGCCAAATGGATCGCAATTAAAGAATCTTTTAGATTCACGGTTAGAATCTTCGAGAAGAAAAGGCACCATTAAATTTAAAAACTGGGTCACTGCAGTCAAATTAGAAAAGATATTATTGAAATTCTCTTGAACGATCGAGAGAGAACATCCGACAAGATTGTGCGACCAAATTTAACACTTCATCAAAACTTTTCAACTAAATAAAATGATCTACAATAAAATAACTTGTTTATATGCTGACACTTGTTAAGATATTTCAAGTACATAGATCAAAAATGAACCTTTATGTGAAGCTTAGGAAAGTTAGACAATTTTTTATTCCCATGGAAGACCGGAAGCAAAGGATATGAAGATGGAACTTTGTCTTTGGCTAAATTTCGTAGAAGATACCTGTCTGCTTTTATCTTAGTATGTAAATTTATGTCATAATAGACCTGAAATAAAACTAGATTAGAAAATGTAAAACTTTTTTTGCTTGTACTTTCTGGTTTTACCGTTCATAGTTAAGCGATTTCTGACGACATCTGTGACGGTAGGACTCCCCTTTCGTACTGACATGAAATAACACAGCAATTTGTCTTACGATAATCGTAGGTTTAAGAAATATTTTTTAAATGCTGTGTATTACTTTTCATATTAAGATGAACAAACAGCTGTCATAAGAAGCGAAAAATTTTACAAAGGAATGCTTTGCTGGTGTAAAACCATATTGAAGATATCATCATGGCGACTGAAGAATACAACCAGACGTAGTAGGACCTGTTACAGCCTTACAAATCTTCCGTGTTGTAGCAGAAACTGTAGAGCGACAAATTTCAATTGATCTTAGTGTAAACTTAAAGAAAATATTTTGAACAGTTGTGGAAGCAAGCTCTTTTAGCTTTAAAAATGGGTTTATATTTAAACGGACATGAAACCTTTGATGAAGTTAGAAGCCGCCATTTTGTTTTTCACCGATTGGCACTGTCGGACCATGCTAAAACCTCTTTGTTTGAGCATCTTGAATTTGTCAGTTTTCTTTAAGGTTCATAAAAACGAAATCAGGTTTATTTGGAGGGTAGGTTTTGGTGAATTAAAATTAAATCGTTAGACGAAAAAGCTCCGTACATGCCGAGAAAAAACAGGCAATCTTAGAGCCGAGAGGTTCGCACTTGCATCCGCCATTAACAAAGCAGACCGGGCTCTCGTGACGTTAGCCAAATGCTTTGAGCGTCTGTTAGCAAGTCATCTTCTCTTGTTACGTATTCACACAACCAGGTATGGCTCAATCTTACATATCTGCTTTAGCTTATGGAGAAGACCTGAGGCCGATGACACCCTGAAAAAAACTTCATCTCGCTTTATTCCATTGACACGCTTTACGCGTATAGAACTTCTATGAAACCCTGCTTCTTCTGTTATTCAACACCTAAAGGTAGGTATGAAGTGTTGTTCCTTGTCTCCTAAAAACTCTCGCGAAAGCTACAATTCTAACAAAGACAAAGGGATGTTTTTTTTCGTTATCCTTCGAACTCGAAGACGAAAATGATAACAAGTCTCCGCCAGTTGCGCCGGAGTCAATTAAAGAAGGACTTACGTTGTGTTGAAGACAAACCTCAAGGCAAACTGTAATTCTCCTAAGCAGAATTCCTCCCTTTAGCGAATGTATCATACGAAGACTTTCGTTGCGAGTCTCAAAAACCCAGATGAAATAAAGCGTGTTCTAGCCATATCGAAAACTGACCAGTTTTCTTTGTCAGAGCCTGATTCTGAGAGTTAATCGTAAGTTTCCATGAAGATTGCAACAAAACCCCGAGGTTTGATTTGCAGAACGCGACTGTAACAGCTTCATAACGAGAACAGGCTAATAGCTCGTGTCCTTGTATAAACTAGTGCCGGCTTAGAGCCGCAAAAGTTTCAATTAATTTCATACTACAAAGTGCATACAGAACAATAATCAGATCGAACAATGTCTAACTATGGCTATCAAAGACACCAACTCAATACTTGTCGATAGACCTTCTTTTCATAGATGTTTCTTAGAGCTTAACTCATAAACTTGAAGACAGTTGGGTTTGGCAATTGCATTTCAGAAATCTCACATATTTCAAAATTAAAACTAACTGTGAACACATTAACGCGCGATAAGGAGATGGTGGTGAAGTTTTGCAACAGCAGAGCACAGAGGAAAGTAATACTTAGCATTATTATCTTTTCAAACGAGCCAAAAAGACCCAGAGTTAATTTTACTTCCCTTGTTGGATAACAACACTGTCAATAACATTTGGGAAGACAATGGAGAAAGATTGGAGACACATTTGCAAAAACGAACGGATATGTATATCATTTTTGGTGGAAAGAAATGCGTAAAAGAGTGGAAAGGCTGAGCTCGTTCCGTTTCAGCTTTTTCTGGCCATGATTTTTTTCTTCAATTCAAAAGTGACCACAAACAAATTAGCTTGGTGTGAAATACGTCAGTAAGCTGTAGCATATTTGTCAGGAGGTATTTTGAATCAAAAAAAAGGGAAAAAAATGACGAGAAAATAATTTTTTTTCTTCAAAATCAATGTCATGTGAATTTCTAACCACAACAGACATTCTGCAATATTTAGCGAGGTTACCGATCGCTTACGAGTTTATAGGGTACGTTGCGTAATGGAGCAAAAGAGAGAGATAAACAAAAACCTCAAGATGCATGTTAAGCGAAAATCCGGCTTTAGATGCAAATTGCAAATATCACTCAGAATAAAAAAAAACCTCAGTAGACAACGAATAGAAATGAAAATTAAACCAACGATCTCACAGATTTCGTGCTAAAAAAGTGACACTTTTGCTCTAAGTCTTTTCTTAACCGACTGCAATGAAATTCAGAAATGTCTGGTCAGAAGATAAATGTCTTCTTAAATATGCTTGCACCTCTCTGGCCCCCGGCATTTCAGTTGACGAGCTAAAATTGCACTCTGTTTTGCATAGCTGTAAAAATGAATTGTGTCGGTGCTTGAAAAGTGAACTTTTATTTGTCATAATATTTTGTTAGTTTTGACACCAGAGAAAAAGGAATTGCATGAGGAGTTTGGGCGGCCGATGTTTGTATTACGCGAAATTTCCATTAGATTTGAGACGAGAGATTCGAGATCCCATCTCCTATTCTGTCAGGCAAAGAATACATCAGTGAATATGCTAAGTGCCAACATTAATTTTCTTTGCAAACATTTTTCTCTTGTTTTGCCGAAAACACATTATACTGCAAACAGTTTTTCAACTTTTAAAGATAGATTTGTATCCACGAAGCCGAAGAATCAAGAAAACACTGATGCCATCCCAAAATTTTGAATTTGCAAGCTTAGAAAATACATTTTGTTGCTTTTAAGTTGAAAAGGTGTATGCGGTTTCATCTTTTTGCAATCTATAGCACTTTTTTCCACCTGCCTCAAATTCGTGGATCACGCTGAAACGCCAAAAAATTAACTATACCGTGTTGAAGCGCTTACCAGCGTTCGAAATTCCCGGAAAAACGAGATTGCAGGTCACACTTCAGTCAGTGCTCCAAATTATTCCACCCACGCACTGCCAACCAGGGCCAAAATAGAAACACAACGAGCTATTCTTCGTGTAGGATTTAAAATGGATTTTCTCCCCGCAAATTATGCAGAAATATCACACCTTATTGAATAATTTATGATCGCCTACCGATTGATTTCTTTCAAATGTCGTTTGCGATCAATCAACCGCCTCATCTCGAAAAGTATTTTGTTTCACAAAATGACACGAGAGAAAACTGGATATTCGCTGGGGTAAAGTCTGCCCTTGCGCGGCCGCGATTGTTTGCTAAAAAACATGGAAAAAAGCGCAACCCCTAGAGGGAAAAGATATTATTTATTAGAAGTATTTTTTTATAAATTTGCATGCACTTTCTTGACAAAAACAATGTTTTTTCTATCATCTCGTTTTAGACAGTCTTATTGTGTATTTATACACACAGACTTCAAATGACGTCAGCGTGACGTCAGAGGGGAGACTTATCTTGCGAGGAGTACAAAGACTCCAACGGTTCGACTTCTGTTCGTTGAATATAATTTACGAGTCCAATTAATTTGAGTTTTTTTGGTTCCCGAGAAGACGTATGCATTTCTTCCGCTCGTAGGCGTTCATTTGCGTTTTGTTTAGAAACGATGACGTCAAAAAGTTTTTTCTAAGTTTTAGTGGACTCACATCTCTCGAACGATTCATTTCACGCTTTGATTCGGAAGGGGTAACGCGAATATACGCATTTGAATTTTTTTTCAAGCCGATCGCCTTAATCTTTCGTTTTTATGCGTCAGCCGGCTTACAGCGCTTAAAATCACTCAAAGAAGGTGGGTAAATTTCAGTTCAATCGGTGGATTCAAATGATAGAAGTAAATTTGACATGTTGTAAGATTTGATTTTATTCCTACTCGGGCGTGGTGGCTTGCCAAACTATCTGACACATTTACCGTATGTGTATTCATAGCTTCTTGTTAGTTTTAAATATGCAGATGATAAACTGTAAACATTAAGTCAGTTGGGTAGAAGGAAAAAAAAGTTTTACCCTCCAATGTTATTATGCTGTTAAAAATTGTAACGGTTTACAGCAGATAATTCGAATGTTTTACCTCTGGATTAATTCAACTCAGCGACGACAGGATCGAACCTAGGTAACGAATTTGACATCCGTTGTATATACCAGTTACATGTTTAAGCGAGTTACGTTTATAGCTCTTTCTTCTACATTGACAAGTCTTAGCGTCCAATTTTCATTATTTTCTCTACAAATAAGTCATCACCATATCTTAATAACATTACTAGAGTTTTGTAACCCCCGTGGGAAATCGATATTTTATGTGTGACAGAGTTTGGAGAAATAAATGCAAAAAAATTAAATATATCTTCAAAATTTTTAGATTAAGACTAATCTGAATTTATTGGCCTTCGGATCTCATTTCTATGAATACATTCCGTGTTGCATGAAATATGTAGCCGGGGAATCCATGTATCTAGAAACTTCAACTAATCGAAAAGTAAGTCACGTTTTCAATTGCCAATGTAGAGATGTTCCACTAGCTTAAAAAAAAAAGAAGAATTTATATTTGCCTTCGGCACTGAGCGGAAGTCCTCTATAAAAGGACTTTTACTTCCGGCAATTTCTTCTTTTCCTGTGACGTCAGTTACCCAGAAGTCTCGAGGCGAGCGATTGATGATGCTCGTGTGGCCGGTGTTACATTCTCTCTGTGTTCAAGCTATGACAATTCGACTGTTTTTAGGAGAAAATTATCTGCTTTAGCAACTGAATTAAGGAGGTCTCCTTTTTGTAACTAACGGGAGACGTTGCTTCCCATTTCGGGTTCCGGTGGCAATTTTGTGTCTAAAAGCCGCGGCCGTTCTTCGCCTTGTAATTGTCGACAGTTTTGAAAACCTGCTGCAGTTTTAGTGCATTTATTCGGCTGCTTGTCCTACCATCGCTGATACGGTTGAAAAGAGAAACATGTCTAGCGAGTCTTCAGGTGAGCTGAAGTGACCGGCGAGTGAGACTCCCGGGATTTGTTAGTTGGAGTTAAATTAAGCTCGCCCACGCTCAGAAATGTGTTACGAAAATATCGGCGTGGACGAGCTAAAACTTTCCCCTCACCGTGTCGGGAAATCTGTTGTCGATTTCATCTGCAAACTCTCGTTGATTATAAAGAGGTTTGCGTCACATTGAGGTAGCCTTTTGTGAGTTTTGAAGGTGGCTTTTTCTCACAAAGGGCGTTGTTCAACTTATGTAGAATTTTTTGGGGTTTATCTTGTTTAGGTAGATGTTTGGAGGGAGTGTAGTCGAGTGGAGTGAATTATTAATTAAGCTTTTAGAAGTTGTCGATTTCAAGCGAAATTTTTCCATCGGCGGATGGTTTACGCTTCTGTTTTTTCCCAATTTCATTGTAATTATTTTCTTTCGAAATAATGGAGGCAATATTATAGTGTTAAGGATATCCCTCGAGGGACATTTTTTAGTGGGAATTTAAGGAAGAACAACTTGTTTTTATTTAGGAAAAATAACTTACTTGACAAAGGTGCTTCCCTGGTCGTAAAAAAATCGAAAATGCGCAGGTTTTTTGTACCGTTTTGCAAATTTTAAGAGTTATTTTTGTTGCATGGTATACTTTGCTGGCTTTTTGTGTAATTTGGTGTCGTCAAATCTTCTCACTCCGTTTGATTTTACTTCCCGTTTCAGAATTAAGGCCGTAAATACGCCGGGGCTGATTCTGCAAATTTGGGCAAAAGTTAGTTACGATTTCACAACACAAGATTTTTCCAAACGTTATGATCTATGGTTGGCAAGTCTTCGCCTCACGATGATTGAAAATGGACATAAGCTGGCTTCTTTTTGAGGTAAGATTTAGAGCTGCAGAAACACTCTTATTTGCTATGGATTAAATTTGTTAAAGGGCGAGCAACTGCAAACAATAGGTAGCACAAATGTAAGCAGTGGCATTTTAACTTATGATGTAAGCTTATATAAGTGTACCTTACTTTGATTCGGTATAATCCTGGTAAAATGGAAATGAATTTATCTCCTTGTGGTCTTTGATCTGTTCATAATCTCAGCCGGTTGAAAAAGCTGTCCGTGGTTTTTCGAAAGGACTTTGATACGACATTGTGGAACGGATTAATTTCGCGAGGAAATTTAAACTGTTGTTTTTTTTTCATGTCTGACCAATAATAATTGTCTCAACTGAGGCTTCTGTGTTCATCTTTGATATGTTTCTGGATCTGTGTGAAGTTTAGTTCCAAAGTTAGCGAGAAAGTTGACTGTCTAGGATGGATTTAACTGTGCCTCATAGAATTTCAGTTCGAGCTAATAAATGAATTCCTTGTTGCAAGTGAAATGTTACAGTCGTCTGGACTGGCATATTATACCCAAGTTAAAATAATTGTTAATTATCAGTTTTCAAGCATTGCTCTTCCTAGACACAATTTGAACCTTCTTCACAGCAACAAAAATGTGGAGAACACATCAACTGTTGTTCAAGTTGATTAGCAAGTGTGTGTGTTAATTTATTCAAATTTTGTAATGCTGCTAAACATCCTTCCTTAAATCCATTTGCACACTTTTGTTTATATACTACCTAGCAAATGCACTACAAGTTATGAACTTTTTATACAATCACTGTACAGAGTAAACCTGGAATATTGTAAAGCATACAACAATCTGTCTGCTTCCTTGTCAAATTTAAATCTCTGATCTTTCTGCTGTTGTCATTTGTGACAATTTGAATGGAAAATAACCTTTACCTTGGATTGCCCCTTATTCAATATTTAATGATATTAGCATTTTTTGATTCTTTATTGCATACCATATAATAGCAACTAACATCTAATCCTCTTTGAATACCCTGAGATGAGCTCAACAAGATATTTTGAAAATTCTTCCATATTATGTGGAATTAATCATTTGATTTTTTAAAAAATACTTGTCAGTTCATGTCATGGTTCAAAGAAACATTGATTTATTTTTGTCACCTTTCTGTTGAAGCTGTGATGCTTTCAGGGGTGCAATTTAAATTTGTAAATGTGGCTAGGTTGAATTTGAATAGTTTTGCTCATATCTGTCAGTGTCAAAGTGTGATATTGTGAAAAAAAAAGGCAAATACAAATTATTTGCATTACCAGAAAGCCATTATCAGCTTTCATCCCTTTGTTATGTCAGCATGGTGAATACTAAACGAAACCATGTCATAATTACATTCAAAATATTTAATTAATTTATGTGATATTTCTTATGGAGAATGCATGTCTGTTTTGTGAATAAGAATCTTGTTACTAATTCTTCATGATTTTGAATGGAAAATTTGAAATATTGAAAAGGTTATTGTGTCTGTGGTAGTATTACACCAATTAGCAACTGATCTGTTTGAATTTGTGATGTTGTAACACAGTTGTTGTTACGTAACAGAGTTCATCCTTGATAACAGAATTAGGTAGTGGGGCACAGATGACATTTCCCATTATTGTCTGGGCTCAGAGAGTGCAAGGAGTTATTTTTCACAGAACTCAAACAGGAACATGATTTTTATGATGCCAGCTGTGAGTGAGTTCTCTTTTCTCAGAGCCATTAATGGTAAAACAACAAAAAGCCTTGTCCTTTGGGTGAAGGAGAAATAAATACTTGTAATTTTCCAGGGTTAGCATTTGGAGACATGTTTGCAAAATTGAATTGAAGAATTGACAAATATGAGCTGAATAAAAATCATTTGTCTTTGACCTACTGAAACTCACCTTATGGCATCACTGAAGGAGTGCTCAGAGTGCTAGCAAATTCTGCTAATTCTATTACCTACTAATAAAAATATGTATGCTACATGTACTGTACTCTTGAAGGAAACAACAAAACCTTTAAGTTTGTAAAACATGTTTTGACAGAAACTTCTGTCATCTTCAGTTAATTCATGTAAAAAGCATTGGAAGAGTACAGTGTCTTGATAGTATCAGGCAAGTCAAGAATTTGAAGAAAATGACAATACTTTTAAGTTTGCAAAACATGTTTTGACAGAAACTTCTGTCATCTTCAGTTAATTCATGTACAAAGCATTGGAAGTTGAATTTTATACTGAAGATGACAGAAGTTTCTGTCAAAACATGTTTTGCAAACTTAAAAGTATTGTCATTTTCTTCAAATTCTTGACTTGCCTGATACTATGAAGACACTGTACTCTTAATATTTAAATTAAGGATACAGTAGACTTTCATAGGCCAATTTTTAAAAAAAATTATTTCAAAATAATTTCATTTAAAAGGTGTGAAATGTTTGAAAAAAATATTTGAGCTCAGGCTGAAAGATCACATGCGTCTTCTTTGAACGATTTATTAGGATACGAAAAAGTAATGGATCACCTAGAAATTTGGCCCACATACTCCCACAGTAACAAAAAACTGTTTGAAGGAATTTTGATTCTTTGTGTTTGATCTCCTGCATCTGATGTAAAGCTTAGCAGTGAAATCGTGATCGGCAAACTTGATAGGGAAAGTGCAAAGCAGCCAATTGGAATATCTAGAAATCACCACACAATTTTGAAGATTATTTCCTTATGACTGAAAGTATACCATAGCTTTATTAGAGCAGTCAGATTTGGTACCTGATTAATTCACTCATAGAGATATCATTGTGCCTCGGTTGATTTGCAATCAAGCTTAAACTAGAAAAAATAATGTTGGGTAACACATTCAAAACCTTTCCAATGATATATAGTTTATGGAGATTAGGCTTTAAATAGCTCCTTACAAATTTTTTTTTACAATGGACACCCGCAAAAGTGTTATTTATCCTTAAGGCACATTCCATTGGTCTGAATTTTCTAACCAGACAGATCAACTTTGCAAGTGAATAGGCTTTTTTTTTGAGAGGTTACCATTATATGTTTTAGATAAATTCCATCAAAGGAATGGGTAATATTCAGAAATTGATGGGTTTGTTTGGACAATTCTGTTAAATATTGGAATTCCCCCATGAAATGAAATTGCGTAGTCTGGACAGTTAGTTCAGAATACTGAGAAGCATGTCTTGTTTCAAATGATTACATGTACGTGATCACACGTGCTTGCATTTAGCTGTCACTGTGTGGATGGCTCTCTGAAAAGAAATTTTAAAATCAAACTGCTTTGAGTCATTCAGTAAGCTTTAGGTGGGTTTTGACAAAAACAGGCACTTACACCTCCAAAATTTATCCACCGCACAGAGTGGACTGCATGTTTCCTCATAATTTCAACTCACAAAGCATTATTTGTGGTAGGAAAGGGATTTGAGAACTACATTTACAGCACTAGTGTGCTGTTTCTGTAACCATAATTCGTAGAAAATCTCTTAAATCTCCTTCATGCCATGCTGGTAGTTATTTTATAGTGTATACACTGTTTGAGTTGATATCTTCACCTACACAATCAAATAATGTTGTTTGATAAACTATTAAATTCTCCCACCTACATGGACCACAAAGAGGAATTTTTAGTGATGTGCAAGGAGAACTTTCATTTATAATTATTATTGTAAGATTTTGGTTTTAAGTCTTGGTGTGTAACTATGTCAAAATTTTGAATTATGTATTCCAAAATTGAATAATAACCCTTACTTTTTAATAGATATTTCACTGATAGGTACAGATTTCTTGTGATCAATTGTCAATATCTGTTTGGTTTTCTAGAAAAAAGTTTTGTTCATTTTGAGCAATCATTGCTCTATGTTGATACACATGTTCATGTGTTTTCAACTTCTTAGAATATACATGTAGGATACAAATCTCCTTGTATGTGATGTTATTATAACAGCAATAATGCTAGAATCTTCCAAATGCATCAAGATAATGGCTGCCTCCAACCATTTGCACAGATTTAATTAACAATGCTGCTTTGTTAGAGGGTTACATTCTATTTTGGTTAGCCACAATAATATTGAGCTAAGCCAACCCTGGTCTAGAATATTCCATTAGATTTGAGGCAGGTCTTGTCATTCATTATTTATTTAAATTGTTTTGAAATTAGTTCACCAAAGTTTAGCCTAGACCTACTCACTGCAAAGAATTCATGGTTAAATGCAACTTCAAGAGAGCTGTTTTAGGTTTCCAGAAATTGACAAGCCCTGGAGCTCTTGCTAGAGAATGTGAAGTTAGGCTGTGGTGAACTTACATGTAAGGCTCTCCAGAACCGTGATTCTGTGGTTTTGGAACATGGTTGTAGCCTCCAAGGCAAGAAATTAATGTTATTGTTGGCTTGTTCTCAATGACAGTTGTTCTCTGGAAATGATTCATTCTGTAATGCTATTCACTTGCTTGGTTAGTGATTTAAAATATATCGTGATGTGTATATGTCTGTGAACAGAGCAAATATTTTTGAAGGGTGACTTGAAAAAATTGTAAATGAAGAATTTGTTAGCAAGAACTCTGTGAGACATTCACAGCAGTTATGTCTTGTAAATTAGCACTATGCGAGTCTTCAAACTCCAGATTTTGTTGACAAGTCATTTTATTCCACGACTGAACAGACTATGAACGAAATTCAATGTTCATTATTTCAAAGGAAAACTTGAAATTATGCCATATCACAGTTATCTAATTAACTCCAACATTTGTTTACGAAAAGAAAGCAATGTACTTTGATCATCCTTTTTTTGGTTAAATTTTTCTCAGAAAGAGGTATAAAATGCGTTGTGAGAATTTACTCCTCTCTCAAAATAATTTGTGTGCTACTCTTAAAATTTGTAGACATGAGAATTTTGATCTTTGCTCAAAGTAAATAGGCTTTGTCTCTTCCTTTGTGAATGATAGTTAATTGTGTGACAGATAAATTAGAGCAAAGTACATGCATGTGTTACTTTGATGTGACAAAATGGCGTAATACAGTGTATATTGCACTTACAAATAGGAATTTGATTTGCATGCAAGTACAGTGGTTGTTACACTTTATCCTTTGTTGTTTTTTATTCCTAAAAATGCAGAAAGTTGGAATGAAATAAGTGTTAAAAAAATTATCCTCAGTGCTTGACTTCACAACCCGTTGACATAGTTTTGACCGTTTCATGCGTAATGTAATTTGTTTGTAACATTGCTAGAGGCTCCCTTAACAGATATTATGATATTAGCCATTTGAAAGTACCGGTATGTCTGAAAGTAGAATGTCTGGTTATCTTATCTATTGAGTTATGCAATGTTTGTTTAATTCAATTTCGAACTTAAGCTGTTGATTCCAAAATGAAATGTTTGGGCTGTAAACAATTTTTGAATTATGGTAATAGACATTGTACATGTATGACGCTTAATTGTAACAAAGCTGAATTGCTTATTATTTTTTTTGACAAGTTTGTTAGTTCAATCCTTCTTTGAAACGACTGTTGGTGGCCATGTATGTATGTATTAAGTATGTGTGTTTCTCTATGCAATCAATCAGTCTTCTAAATACAGATTTCAGGAAGAGAATGCTTAAATTATCTCTTAAAGAATCCATTTTAGGTCTAGTTTATGCAAGCTTGGTCACTTGTGTCAAATTTTGATATATGACATGACAATATATCAATTATTGTTGTGGCTGATTGGTCAGACGTATTATGTTCATCAAGAGACCTTGAATTTTTATGATTATGATGAATAATGCATTGCAAATAAAGCACATATTTGATAATGGTTTAACTCAGCTGATCCTCCGAACAATTTCTTTAGTGAGGTGTCGTAAAAGTGTGAGACGTTAAGAGAGAAAGATTCTATGTTGAGGGTAAAACGTAAATGCAGTGTAAGATTGATATTGGTAAAAGTATTCTGTTATAATTTGTAAACTCAATACTCAGGTAATCATTCAGACACTAACTCACTGAAGTACACTACTGTATTCTTGGTTATGAATACAAAATGTATGCAGTGAGTTTTCCAAAGTTCTTCAAGACATATTAGGGTTTAAAATACATTTGCTATACAGTTACAAAACAATGTTGCATCAGATATCTGAAAATTTATTCAGGTGAAAGTTCAAGCTTCATTTAGTTTGGGCATATTTTCAGATCCCTTTGTGTTGAATTGTCATAGTGACACAGGCGAGTGGTTTAAGCAATAATTTTAAAATTGTTCATGATAGTGCCAAGTTCAACTCCCCCAAAATCCCTTGTCAGTAGACAACTTGTATTGTCTCCTTCCTATTAACTTTTTTCCTCTGGCTTGAATTTGTTTTATTTTCTTCCTTTTGTTGATCCATTACTTATACAATGTCCTTCATTAAGACAAGGAGCTAATAAATGCCGATAAATAGAATTCTTTTTTGTATTTTGTTTATTGATGTAAATCTTACGTTTCATTGCAAATCAATATTACTCTTTCATTTTTTTCTTCACAGCATTGTTGTTTTAGATAATGGACGAGAGATTTCCTTCAGACAATGGTCCTGATATGACAAACCACCAAGAAAACTGTAATCACACTCCTGCCGAGGTAGGCTGGTACACTGCAGTGTTTGTTTTTAATGGTTCTTTATTGGCTTCTCAAACTCATGCATGATTGGCACCTAAAAGTATTGCAATCATTGCATGAATAAACGAGTTAAAAATCATCCTTCTGTGCTATGTTATCTCACTGTTTTAGTATAAACAACTTTTCAACTCAGTGTTGGTAGCTTGTGGGAGATATTTAGTCAGACAGTTTGCGACTGGGTAAATATATCCACCACTAGCCTCCTTCACTTTGGTGAGTAGTCGTTAAGGAGTCTTTTTGGATCATGGATATAAACCATGGGCCTCATTTCTCACTTGCCTCTATCAGTATGGTATGTGTCTCTGCAAGATCCCTCCTAAAGTACACTGTACATGTATGTGTCCCTCTCTCTTCCAATATCTCTTTTAGTAATTCTCCTTACTTTCTGCCAAGCAAGTTTTATCATGTTAGTTCTGAGAATCTGGTATTAATTGGATCAATTAATAATCCCCTAATTGATATTTTCTATTTTCTCATTATTTGCCTGCTTAATATTGGATTGAAATTCCATCTCAGTCAGTCATGAGAGCTTGGGGAAGAGGATATTGCTGTCACCAATTGAACAAAAAAACACAAGAGCCATGATTACAGTTATGACATTTTAAAAATGTTACATTTATAGGAATATTTTTTTCCCTATCTTTTTTTCATCAGAAATCCAAAACTCCTGTTGTTACCACTGCTGAAGTTTCAAGTGATCAGAGCACAAACGCAGATTCCCCAGAACAGCCACAAGCCATTACCATGGCAACACAACCTAAGCCTTCTCTAAGTACTGTTCATGTACAGCAGAGTTTTCACGGAATCCGTTCATCCATACCTGTATTGACTCATTCAGCTTCTGAGGTAAAATTTGCCTCCTGTTTTTACTGTAACTTTGACTTCTGTCAACCTTTATCCTACATCAGTGTGCTTATTCTCCCTGCTGTTATTCATATATTTCCCAAGGTGCTACTAAGGAGAATTTGTTTAACAATCGAGAGCTTCTTCAGTTGGTGATCATTTCCTTTATTTTCATGACTTTGATTGATATTGTGGAGAGAAATTACAATAGATGTTAGTTGCTCTTAGGTGTCACATGGTTAAATAGCACCCTTTAATCCAGTCATCCTTTGGACTTCCTAGATTTCTGATTGAAATCATTTGGACTAAAACTACTGGAATAGGGGTACTATTCTTTGGTGATTTTTTTATTAACTCTTACTGGCTTGAAGCAAACTAAGTAGTGTACTGGTAGTTCAGCAAATTTTAGAACTCTGATTGCCATCTATCAAAGCTGATTTATTTAGTTTAACATGGAATGATGTACAGTTGTGTACATGTGATGTAGAGGAAGGAAGTTGCCTCGCTAACTGAGCACCTACGGTTGCAAACAAAAGTAGCCAAAAAAGTAGTTGTAGGCAATAAGATGCTAATTAGCTAATCAACTTTTTTCAAGATCACTTTTTTCACAGGACTCTCAGGTTTCCTTAACTTACATGACTTAAGAACGGCCCATTCTAATGGGCTGATCATGACTGACAGGAGAAGGTTGTTGTTAACAATGAATACTAATTGCTATTGTGATTTTGCTCTTTCAATTTGCAGCCAACCTATCATCAATCAAGGAAAACTCTTGTGCGAAGTGTCGCTGTGACAAGTGTTCCTTCACCTCCACCCTCTCAGTACCCAGATGAGGTCACAGAGGTACATGTTTGAGAAAAAAAATTTTGTAACTAAACTTGGACTTTTTTGTGTGATGGGAACATCGTTACCTCATATGTTTCCATTAATAAGAATTCTTGGGACTGGGTGCCATATGATTGTGCATTTCATTCCAAATCTAACTTGTGCTTTACGTGACTTGAACTTTCAAGGAAATTGGAGAGGGTTTGAGTAACATGTACATGGGGTTGGTGATAGCAGGAGTTGAGCCAAAATTTTCAGAGATTGAAAAAAAAAAAAAAAATTGATAGATAAGGAGACAAAAAGAAACAGCACTATCTGTATCTTTTTTCCATTTGTCACATACTAATGAGTGTAAAATTATGAAAAGAGAGTGTCCTGAAAAGAAACAGCAACTGTTTAAGTTAACAGGAGGGTTAAGTTGTTGAGAGTAAAAGTTAGCAAAGTGAAAATCAATGGTGAATCAATATTGTAAAGCAAGGCAAATCGATTTCCATTTGGCGTGCACATTTAAGTAATATTGGGGACAGACTACTTGCTAGTACTTCAGATTTGGTGGGAGATCAATTTAGAGACAAAACCACCCTTTATTGATAAGGAGAAGTTATGTTGTCAATCAAGTAACTTCTTCAGCATGTAATGAAAGTGTCATTTCATTCCATTAGGGTGCAGTGTTGAGTAAAAATACCAGTATTGAATCCTGTGACAGTGGAATAGCAGGAGAGTTACCACCTCGGCTTGAGGCCTTGGCAAGAGCCTCTAAACAGAGTTCACTTTCCAGAGGCAAGTACACATGTGGTAACAATTTCTCATGTATACACTGTATAAATGATTTAACCTCTCAACTCCCAAGATCTGATTGTTAA
This sequence comes from Pocillopora verrucosa, assembly GCF_036669915.1. NCBI lineage: Eukaryota > Metazoa > Cnidaria > Anthozoa > Scleractinia > Pocilloporidae > Pocillopora > Pocillopora verrucosa. Next base: position 13,597,949 of record NC_089321.1, on the reverse strand, counting down.
TTCTTCCTTGTAACAGCTGCACATTTCCTTGTTAATTAGTAACAACAATTTGGTGTGAGATCAAGATAGCAACTTCTGCCTGACAAGTTTGAGTATTACCTGTTTGCTGGATACTGTGTAGATATTAGAAGGAGAAATTGCATGTTGATCACTTATAATGGGAGTTAAAAGGTTAAGATGTTTTTCTGGGCTGCTGCTAAGTTTAAAAGTAAAGGGCAAATGCAAAACTGGAGGAGGCCTGGTTATCACTTGCTTTGTCAGATACTGTGAAACGTGCAAGAATGGGAAGTGTTTTGATTGCCCCAGGCAATACATGAACTTGCATGAACCTTTGAGCAAATTCTGATTGTAGAATTGTATCACACTGTGAAACCTAGTACTGGTTAATTTAGTATTAATTTCCACATAAAACTGGTTGATGTTTGTGCAAATTACAAATTTCTTCAATGTTTTTCAGAAATTGTACAATTTTTTATTAGCACATTTGGTAAAAGGAGGTGAAAGTAGCTGGCTACAGATGGCAGACTAGCCATGGTTGGTTGGCCACTGACTCTGTTTGATGTGGTCTGGTTGTCAAGTTGTTGTGTCTATGATAAATTTAGTAACACATCCAGCTTGCTCCTTTCACAATCCTTCCTAACTGAAAAAAAAGCTATGCTTTACCTCCAGTAAAAGAAAGCCACAATTTGTTTGCAATTTGCAATCTGGATTTATTTTTATCTTGTTCTTCCTTGACCAACTTGGTTCATTTTCTGTTTATTTTGGCCTTATAAATGTTTGTCTACATCTTGTTTGTGTAGATGGTTCATTTGAATATACAGATTCCACGGGAACTGACCTGCATGATTTTATTATAAAGACTCTAAGGAATCCCAGGTAAGCACTCTAGTGGCTTTCCTCATAACCTGTGGCTGTTCTTAACCCTTTACACCCTAACATCAATCAGTATCCATGTTCTCCATACTTGTCTCTATACATTTTCTTTGGTAGTGGTAAGGAGATCTGGTCTAACAATCAAAGCTTCTTAGATTGGCGATCATTTCCTTTATTCTCATAATCTGAATGAGAGACTCAGTATTACTGTAAGGAGAAATAAGATGCTGGTCAATGTTAGGGTTTTAAGGGTAAATACAAGTATGCCGTTACTGCTAAAAGGGACAATGTTATTTTATTGACAGTCACTTTTATTCTCATTTCTCAGGGATCGCAAATTTCTCATGAGACTTGAACAAGACTTCCTTAATTTTATTCAGCAACCAGCGTAAGTATAGTGAATTTAGTTTGTGTGTCACCCAATTAGTGCTGTCTAGATGTGTTTAGTGTATCAAGCATGTATACTTACAACTGGTGACCATGTTATGTCATTTTTGTCTATCATACTCAGTTTGATGAGGATTTAAAAAAAATTGACAAGGGTGTCCTCAAATGAATGAAATTATTGATTCTCATTACTAGTCTGCTTACAATTGTGATAATGTTCATGAAAAAAAATGATGTGCTTCTGATTGGCTGAAAATGAGTGCATTCTCATGTGTAGTAACACAAGTGCAAATTACAAATAGTGTGTACATGCTTTCAATATTTTGTCTGTCTTGACTTTCTGTGATGTTTTTTCATGTAGATTATTAACAGGTAATGACAAAATTTCCCTCGCAATTTGGTGTGATAAGCACTTGTAAATTTTTCAAACACAACAAAATTGCACCAGCCTGTGCAATTTGTACTAATGGTAAGAAGAATTCACATACTCATCACTTACCAAACAATTCCTTCATTTTGGGTCAACAGTCTCTTCCTTCACTACCCACCTATGACATCATACCACCGCATGATTGTGCACAGAGTTGCCGCTTACTTTGGTATGGATCACAATGTCGATCAACAAACAGGAAAATCAGTCATAATAAATAAAACAGTGAACACAAGAATGTAAGTACTCAGATAAACCTATCCTGTCTCTGATTTGTGGACATGCTTACCTTATAAATTTAGGGCAGGGATATTTTTTCAAGTGGGTTATTAGGAGTTACCTGTAAAAAGGGGTTTGGGGTTTTAAGCAGTGTATGAATCTTCATATTGCTGGAAACGTGACTGTTATGGACAGATTAAGCAGAAAGATTTGTATTTTTGTAACCACCTATGGGAGGTTGTTACTGTGTAATTTCTTGCATGCCCCTGATTGCATTAGATTGGTAATGTTTTATTATCTTTTTACATCCGAGCATCAGTATGCATATTGTCCACACTCTTCTCTATACATTTCTCCTTTAGTTCAGACAAGGAAAATTTGTAAAATTCCTTTAACCTTTAAACTCCCATGAGTGACCAAGACAGAATTTCTCGTTACAGTGTCAATACAATATCAAACAGACAAGTGATGAGAATAAAGAGAAGTCTTAATTAGGGGGTTATTAGTTGATCAAACACCAAATTCTAAACTAACATCACAGGAGCTATATGGCAGACAGTAAGGAGGATTACTTATGAAATCTTGGGAGTTAAAGGGTTAACAACAGGATCACATGTTACTATTCAATATGAGGAATACAAATTTTGCTTGTCTAGAAATGTTTCTCAGCTTATGTGGGCTCTCGTTTTGTTTAAAAAAAAATTGTGTGTTTTTAATCAAATTTTGGACCTTCCCTTCCTTTCCCTCCCCTCCAATTCCTGTATTAAAAGGTCCTGGATCTGCCCCTACTCATTCACCTCATGTTAAAAAACTGGCCGCTATGCAATTCAGTCTTGTGTATGTAGACTTAACCCTCTACACCCTAACATCAGTATGCATATTCTCCATACTGTTCTCTATACATTTCCTAAGGTGCTGACAAGGAGAATTTGTTTAATAATCTAGAGCTTCTTTATTGATGATCATTTCCTTCTTGTGACCTTTATGCATGATTCAGCTGTGATGTTGTAAGGAGAAATTAGATGCTGGTCACTCTTAGGGGATGAAGGGTTAATCTTACGAAAAAAAGGGGGAAGTAAAAAGGGACAAACTTATTTTTCTTGTTCATTTTCAGACCTGAAAGCAGATTTTTAGAACTGATACCCAGAGAGGAATCAGAGGACTCAGAGAGTTCAATTCCACGATTAATTCTTAAAAGACAAAATACACCATCAGACGAAAGCACCCCTCCAAAGGTACTGTGCAATTTTGCTGATGACAATTTCTCCAATACTTTTGTGTGGTGTGTTTGTGTTTCCATATAAAATTCTATTGGTTTTTATTCCATTTGTAGATTGATAGTCCTGTTCTTATACATTCTATGGAGGACAAGCGTTCTAAATCCATTGAGGAACGAGAAGAAGAGTACCACAAAGCCAGGGAAAGGATATTTAATCAAGATGTAAGTTTCTGTGGTTCGATGACAGGATTAGTTTGTGATTTAGAGACGGGGGTACAGTTCATCTTGTATCTGTATTTTACAACGTAAAGCCAAACTGATATACTGTGGTAGCTCTCCAATGGGAACCTTTATCTGAGGAAAACTTGAAGGGACAGCCACTTTTATTTAACTGGAGAAATGCGCTTATAAACAGTGTACATGTTGCTTTCATGGAAGGAACAATACTAGGGGTACTTTTTCTTCTAGGGATGACCCCTTGGTGCCAGCACCACTGTGCCATTGTGATATACGCCAATGTAGAATACAGATAGTTTACTTCAAGAAGTAATTTCAGTTTTTTTTTTCAATTTTGTAGTCTATCTCATCACAGTCATCACAGTCTTCTAAAGGCGAAAATGATATGATAGTCCCTCAACTCCTGCAAAGGTAACTGGATGGTAGGGCTTTATAGAGAAAAGAACTATGACCAAGGTTTAAAAAAAAAATAGCGAAAAGTAATACGCTGTAAGACTATAAAGATAAATGTGGAAAAGCGTTTTTCTATAGTTCCAGTTAAGAAATTTTCAATTAAGTGTCGAGTGAGATTAAATCCTAAGGTAACAACTTCGTCTAACCAAAGGCTAAAGTAAATTACATCAAGAGCCAGTGAGAACTCAGAGTTAAAACATACAATCTGTCCGAAGCGCGGGAAAAATAAGTGACTAATTGAAAGTTCGTGTTAGCTTTGCATGTAATTGGTTGTTGAGGGGCGGGGGCGTGAGTTTGCAGACCAATCACTACGCAAAGCACGTTTACTGAAACTGCTCAACTATTTTCCCAGGGAGGACATGGAAAATGTAAGTGATGTTGCCGGCGAGGAAAAACTTGAAAGGCTACCTATAAGTAAAATCGGCAAGTCTAAATCAGAGGAAGTGGATGTGACAGGAGACAGGTCCTCGACTGGGACGTCGGGTGAGATAATTAGGATTTTTTGCTGACATTTACACAATTCGCTTGGTTATCTCATGTTGTAGAGAGCCGGACTACTGTGTAAGAGGTCGAGGGTTCAAGCACCAGAGCGGACCAACACTCTGCGTCTTAAAATGTGCTGCGAATGTGCTTTGCTATGACATCTGTAAATGGTTCGACATTCTGGTCTTACACTGCAGATCCCGTCTCCTGCTTCTTCTTTGTATTGTTTGGCAGGGGACGTTAAATAATCCACGCACTTCTCGCAAAGAGTAGAGAGAGTAGCTCTCGGTGTTGTGTTCTTGCGTTGTTGTTGTTTACACGTATTATTTAAAAGATCCCCTTTTAGTATTTTTAGAAAGAAAAAGGAAGGGACATAAAAAAGAAGAAAAGGAAGAGAATATGACTAATGAGATGTGCTGATACGTGTCGTAATCCGTCAAATTTTGTATATTGCAGGCATCAGAATAATGACGAACAAGCCATTTACTAGGTCCAGTAGTAGTCCAGGAATAAGTCATATCGGTGGTTCACCCGCTTTGGAGCGTGTATCCAATTCCTCTCGCCGGGCATCAGATGGAAACCAGAGGCAGCGCCATCTACCTGGCTCACAGTCCGTCCTGTCAGCTCCACTACCTTACTGGGTGGCAGAGGGGACCCCTTTGGTTGTACCCTCTGGGGAGATGCAGATGCTGCCGGTGCAAGCTCCAGGAGTACAAGGGATGCCAGTGCCTGTCATGGCTGCACCGGCTCCTACGTCACAGCAGAGTGGTAATGTATTTATTGTGGTAGCACGCCCGTTTAAGTGGGAAGCCGCAATGTTATTATGGGAAATGTCATGGTTCTAAACTGCAAATCAGCAGAGCAGTATTCTGTCACTGTAACACAAAACAATATTACAGCTGCGTGACGAATACTGATTTTGACACAGGACACTTTCATACAAACTCATAAGAACTGGAGGAATTTTGAACCAAAATGACAAATTTTGTCCAAGTACAATCTATCTTTTGTTTCTTGGGAGTTCTACCTGGTTGTACAACTTGGCAATTGTTTTTTTCGTCAGGTGGAGTGATGTGGTCAGTGCCTCAAGAGCCTTTACAGCCTGGAGTTATGCTTATAAATCCTAATACAGGTATCTTAAATTAACTTTTTTTACACTCGAATTACCTTTTCGAAGCCAGTAACATCCCTACCGTGGGCATCGATTTCGTTTTTAGGAAGATTGTGACATCGAAGTAAATCTCCCTTAGTAGTTTTTTTTTGTTGCTGAACTTTGCACAACTTTCTCTCGGTACCTAGGGACACCTTTGTTAGGAGCAGACGGAAATCCTTTGGTTATGCAACCGGCCTATCAGCAAGTTATGATGAAACCAAGTTCAAGCTCAGGCTACACTCAGCCATCGACTGTCCGCACCCCTGTACAGGCTGCACAGCAACCTTCTGCCATAGCGCAACAGCAGCAGCAGTCGCAACAACAACAGGCGCAGAGTGCGGTGAATTCTGGTCAGCTTGTGATGCCGCAGTATGTCAATATGCCGCCACCGGTGTATGTATTACCGTCGAGCGGTCGACCCCCATTTGCGCAGCAACAGGCTGTAAGTTTTCCTAATCAGTTCTCAACTTCTTCTCACGTATACCCTTTGTCTAGAGATTTCAGTTCACTTTCGTTCAAAAAACTGTAGTTGCGTCTAAGTTTTAGACAACAGACAGTGTAAATAGTTGAGTCAGAAAGGTGAATAACTAGTTAGTTATCGTAATATCGTTGAGAATTCAGTTCCGTTTTATGTATATTTGTATTTCATTTTTTTTTTTTACTGCGTCGCGAGCTCTTTTCTAGTAACTCACCGTTCATCGATTGGTTTTGATAAAGCTGAGTGCAACACGGCAAAATGAGCGGAAAGAATTTTTTTTTATTATTATTTTAGGAAGAATTACAATTGCTGTAATGAAAATTGTGTCAATAAAAGAGTTGCCTTGATAAGTTTCTTGCATTGTAATTTGATGACGAACTTTACATGCTCATGAGCGGTAACCTGACAAAGATTGAAATGGTAACGAATGAATGGGAACAGAAAAGAAAGGTAAAAACTGACCTTTAAAATTACGTAAGGACGATAGTTTTAATACCTGGGTTTATTTATATCAACTGTTTACACTTGTAACCACATTCTAAGAAAAAAAATATTTTGTTTAATTTGATCCCAGTGCATTAAAACGTTTTTTTAATGATCAAAGAAGTTTCCCTTTTTTACTGGAAGATAAATTTTGAGGTGAAACTGGTGCGAAAGCAGTTTTGTCATAAACTTGCGTTGGTCGAGAACCTAAGGAAGAACGCCATATTGTTTTGCTGCTTTGATTAGAGGTAGTAGTTTCTTGTTTATAGATATGTAGACAGACAGCCAGGAAGCCAGGTCAACATGAGTAAAGGTTGGATTTTCTTCATTTCCTCTCAGTACTACTGCATTTCCAGACAGGCCAAATAACTAGTAGGATTTATTCTGTTCCTTTGCTGATCGAAATTTAGCGTTGTAAGGAGCAATTTTTATTTGAATTTCGAAAGAAATCCGGGACTACCTTGTTTTGGCGTTGCCTCGCTCTGTGATTGGTCCTGAAAACTTACGTCATCTTCTCAACCAATCAAATACAGATCGCGTCTTGGTCACCGCGTTTTCCCGCGCTTTTGTTGGCTTGCTTTGATTATCTATGAGTTCTCATTGGCTAATGGAGATCTCATCCTTTGTTTTGATTGGCCATAGTGATTACTTTGGTTTCGGTTTTTCGACGTTCAATTGAAAACTGCACTACAGAGTGACTTTGGACGAGATAGAGAATTTGGGCGATTAATGATCAATTCAAGGTGATGTTCGGCTTTGTTCTTCGCTTTATTCGCGGAATTTTGAATGCGAAGTCTTTTCCTATCTTCGTCTGCGTTTTAGTCGCACTCGAACTTAAAAAGACTCGGGGCTCGAGATAAGAATTCGCGAAAACTATTCCATTACACTGACAATGCAGTGACAGGGGAAAATATTTCTGTTATGATACCTGCTTTCACAACTTTGAAGCCAAGTTTTTGAGGGCAAATGAAAAGCATAACCCTCTCCTACCCGCGAAGAAAGGGCTTCGTCGCATAAAGAGTTATATTCGTTCCTCCTTAAAATCTCTCAGTCAAGAAGTTCCATGAACTTTATCTATTCCTTACGAGCTTTTTAGATTCATTTATTAAGGAATGTCATATCCAATGACGAAATAGTTGGCACAGACATATGGCACCTCCAGTTTGATCCCGTCCCGTTTCCCTTTCCTTGTTCCTGGTTTTCTTACTATACAACGAGTGAGCCTTTACTCATTTCGCTCTCAAATGCTGACATTCTTGCCATTTAGGGCGCAGAGACGGGAAGTCATTGGTCTGCATCAGCTCAACCGGTAACTTCAGGAAATCCGGGATATCAGGACATGACTGCCCAGTTTGGCGCGCTTTCTCTTTCAGGACAAGCCACTCTGGAATCGACCTCGTATCACCACCAACAACAGTACGCTGAGTCAGGCGTGCCGAGCTCCACTCGCACAACTTCGCCAATGTACGTCAACAGTGTCACCCAAGGTGGTCAAATGCAATACGTTGTGTTACCTCCTTCAGGCATGCAGTCGCAGATGAGGCCGTTGATACAAAGCCAAGCTTACGGTGCTCAAGCGGTCCCCCAGACTGCAAATCCTCAGCAATACCAAAGTTACGTGGTTTCACCGACTCAAACACCATATCAACAATTCCCTTACGGCACCCTTCCTAAAGATGTTACTTCCTCTGTCATTCAACAACACGCTCGATCCCAGACACCACCCACCCCTCCCCAAACAGCGTCGCCTGCTCATACAAACCAGTACTTGCAGCAGCAGCAACAACAACATCAACATGCTCAGGCGCAGCTGACATATTCATCTCAAATTCCCCAGCAGTCACCACAACAGACGCATACCACACCTTATCAACAACAACAACAACAAACGACTTCGCCCCACAACCCACAGCAACTTCTCCGACCTATGGTACCCTTAGTCATTCAAGGGGGTCGGAGTGTTGCTATGGCAGCTGCCGTCGGGCAACAGGGCCCAGTCCCTTCTCAGTACCAACAGACCCCGCCGCATGTTCAGAACCAGTATCCCTCGAATCAGAGGAGAATGTATAATATTGAGAGACGCGCTTTCAAGACTGGCGAGATGTACAGCTCCGACGCTGTCATGCAAGGCTCCCCCTCGTTGGTCTCTTACGGGGATGGATCGATATCTACTGGTTATGAGATTCAGGGAGAAAGGAGTCAGTTTAACCAATATCCGTATCAAAGGTAAGTCCAGTTGACAAAGCCTCAAAATGTATCCCAAGTTCTTCTTTCTGAGTCGCCTAATTATATGTTTTGTTTCTGTATCAATGATGTGTTGGGGTCAAATTGATCAATGATGTAGGAATTTCTGAAAGAGGCAAAAAAAACCTCTGTGCGTGTCACCTTGTCAGCTCGAAGAAACATGTATCTCTAATAGATGTCATTTCTTAGCTCAATTTTTGCGGAGGAAAATTGATGGTTGATATGTTTTGTCTCTCTTTAACCCTTTACACCCTAACATCAGTATGCATATTCTCCATACTTTTATATATACATTTCCTAAGGTGTTGACAAGCAGAATTTGTTTAGCAATCGGTTCTCTCATGGTGTTGCTATGGTTTCTTGTCGTAAGCTCGTTTAAAGTCGTATACGCTTAGACGTGTGGCAGCACTGACTTTATAACTGCAACCGATCAGACAAATTCTGCATCCTTAATCCAATTACCAGCCATCTTTTATGTGGCGGTGACGGGGCATTTTTGTCGAGTTGTTACTGGTTCCTTAGCTGCGATTGGCCGACTTAAATCACGTAACTGTTCCCCTTTCAGATACGGTTCCTCGGGGCAGCCTGCCAACCAGCCGTTCAACAAACCGAAAAATAAACAATTCAAAGAACGGCGAGGAAGCCCACGAGGACAACACCAGGATACGGGCAAGAAACATGGCCGTAAAACCCCAGAGACTGAGAGGACGGCTGGTGAACAGTGACGACTACGAGATTTTAATGGCCACGTATTTCAATGTGAGTATTCCTTTTAAGATGACGGTTTTTACATGTTGTGTTTAACTGCTTTCTATAACGATCCCTAAAGGTTGGCGCACTTGAAGCGATACGACGCAGCTACAATTCATTTCGATTAGCTCTTTGCTATTATCTCTTCTCCCCGGCGACGGTTTTTTTGTGCCTGAAACAAACCGCACAAATCCAAGCTAGTATGATCGTGTCGACGAAAAAATTAACCTTTTAACTCCTAAGATCTGATTGTTAATTCTCCCCTCCAGCTGTTACACATTTCCTTTAAATTGGTTACGAGAATTTGGTGTTCAATCAAGGTAATATCTTGTGCCTGATGAGTTTGAGTATTCTCATCACCTGTTTGCTGAATAATGTATTGATATTGTAGGGAGAAGTTACATGTCAATCTCTTCTGGGAGGTAAAGGGTTAAATGAATCGCAGTTACCTGTGGCGCACGCGGATCGGTTTTTTAGAGGGGATTTGTCGTGGAGACTTGTTCTTCTCTTATCCGTTATTATCAATTGTAATCTTATGTTGTCTTCTTTTCTCGTTCAATGGCAGTAAAGTCGAATCTCGTTGTCGCTCACTTTTCGAAATCAAGTGCAGTCATCCAGGGGCGCTCTTCACTGAGTTACTAAGCAAATCGTCACACCACCCCTCCCATATTTAACTTCAGAGGGAGTGGCAGGGACAGGGTTTATACTTCGCCCCATAACTTCTACAAAGAAAGTGAAGAAAAAGAATTGGGCTCATTTCTCTACAATTTTTATCTTTCAGGAGTCAGCCTTATTCTGAAGGTGTATGACTTACCCAGGGGAATGAAAAAAGTAATATGAAAAATGAATTATTGGACGATCTGGTGAAGGCTGGGGACCTGGATCAAATGGTTGAACACTGTTACGAGCGGATCACAAGAGAGTCCGGTCATCGCAATTTTTTCCTTCCTCAACGATAGCCGAACATGCTCTAAATACAATGTCACGCTTCAAATTTAAACTTTGCCATTCTCAACACAAAAAAAAAAAAAAGCAGTCACGCTTATGCGGATTCGAACGCTTCTATTTCGTCCTCGTCGTAGACGATTTTACGTTCCGCTTTGCCCGAAAACGTTATTTTTATTTTATATTTGATTTTTTATATGAATTACGCGGCGGAAACTTCAAGTATTAATGATGATAGGCCTGTTGTCATAATGTGCTTTAGCCTGGTTCAAATATTGCTCTAGTTGTAAGAAATGGTATAAAATTAAAATGAAGTAATTTAGAAAAGTAAACCATTTCAGTGTGAATTATTTTTGCGTGACTGGCTCTTTGTTCTGAGAAAGTTACGTGACCCATTCACTATTACGAGACCATGAGTCACGCAACTGGATTGATAAGAGTGACTTTCTTAACCCGTGGAACAAAATGTTGCTTCTTAGTTCTAAACAGTTATTAGTATTCGTTAGCGATATCCAACAGCGCAGAATTTAATATCACGAGCTATGTCAAATCACTCAAATATCTACTGCAGAAAATTCTTGATACAAGGGGGCACAGGAAAAAAAGAACAGGAAGAAGGGAAATAGAAACAGGTAGCAGCAGAAATCCACGTCCCCATAGCACTGAAGGAACTTGGATCTGGCCCCAATCCTACCAACTCTCATTTTAACAGCCGAAGAGATTTTAGGGAATGAAAGGGCTAACCATCGGGCACCGCGCCTCTGCCCCGTTACAAGTCGAGCGTATTCCTTATATTCTTTAAAAGCCCAGGCTCTATAATTTGCAATTTGCAGATAGTTGAAACCATTTACCGATAGTGCCGATATAGGCGCAAAAAGAGGATTTTACGAAAAAATATTCAGTGAAAAAGCCCGTAACATTTGATTCCCCTCCTGAAAAAAAAATTTCCTTGCTAGAGAAAACCTCCCTTCCTCCTGTTTGGGTCTTCCCGGCGCTGAATTCCCTAATGACGGAAACTGTGAGGATTTCCCTACCCCTGAGTGAAAACCGTGAAAAAGAGACAGGTTAGTGACGAGGCGTCAGGGGTCAGGAGTCAAGATTTAACCCTTCAAACCCTTGCATCGGTATCCATTTTCTCCACACTGTTCCCTAAACATTTCCAAAGGTTTTTACAAGGAGAATCTGTTTAGCAATCAAGAGCCTCTTTAGTTGGTGATCATTTCCTTTATTCTCGTTACCTTGATATGTGATTTAGGGGTATAATTGTAAGGAGAAATTAGATGCTAGTCAATCTTGAGATTCAAAGGGTTAAATACGAAAAAAACAGTGCTTTCTTTTCATTTTGCGTTTTTTCCTTAGGGAATAACAGCACGCCCTTCTTATTTTGCGTTCTTTCGCGTGCTATTTAATTCAATCTTGCCTCTCCTTCGTAAGAGATTAACAATGCATTAATTTCCCCAGATCTTTCCTTCAAAGGAAAATAACCTTAAGTTATCTTTACTTTTGCTTCCTTTTTTTACGCTCTCCATCTAGGAGAGTAAAAATCTTTTGCGATTTTGGGTTTGATTTGTTATTAATGCAATGTTGATATGAAACTTACTCGCAGAGATTTACGTCAATCATGGTTTTTTAGACATCATCAAGTTGCTTAAAATAACGACCCCAGCAGATTTAAGTCAGGATGGTAAAAAGTATGTTATTTTTTTGTGCTAAGGAGTTATAAACAAATACCACCTTACGTCCCTCAATCCCTTTGTGAGAGACACTTGCCCTTGTCCCAAGGGTGTTTCCCCGCTACATTTCAATTACTGTTAAATTTGTCCACTTTTTATATGCAAATTCGTCCCAGCCACACACTGTCTCTCTGGCTGGGCGTGCAAACTTAACTCTGACACCAAATCTGTGACGTATCAGCCAGTTATTGGCTTGCATTGTTAATCCATATTCATCAGAAGTTGTTGAATTTTTATCAAACTATGTTTTCCGACGCAAAGTTAAAAATTACCGTTCGTAGTTGAAGAGGAAGTTTTACTCTGGAGGGGAAAATAAACCTCACTTGGCCAGGAAGAAGAGTCACAAAAGCTACTGTAAATGTCACCGTAATGTAAGGTGAGAATTTTTTCGGAAAATGGTATCGTTTACTCGTTCAAAAAGCTAAAAACGTCGCACTTTCTCGGTTCACCGAGCCAACACGTGTCATTTGTTCGGTCAGAAAGACTCTCCAACTCGAAGTTTAATTTGAAATAAGTGTTTGCACATGCAGAAGTAGCTTGCAGAGTGGGCGTTCAGCATTTTCTTGGCGAAAATCATAACTGCCCGTTCATCTCTTAGATTTTACAGCAGCGGAAAGCTGGGGCGAGAAAGAAAAGTTGCACTAAGGGAGGGGGTGAGACGGTCAAAATGAAGCAGAGGGAGGAGTGTGGGGGAATAGAAATTACTCTCGCCTTCCCCCCCCCCCTCCCTCACCTTCTACTCGAACTCTAAATCAAACATGGTCGGTCGAATAAACGATTCCGAGCCTTTAACGTTAACTCGCCCTAATAAGATGCCTGTACAAATACAGAAGCAGATTACATGGTTGTTTAAAACATGATAGAAATTCTTCTTTTGGTCGAACGTTAATATAATCATTAGATCTATTTGGGACGTTATTTTGTAGTTGAACGCAGCCACGTGAATTTTGGAAGTCCTCTTTTAATCAGATTCCTTCCCTACAAATTTTTCAGAGAACAAAAAAAATACGAAATTTTTATTTCATTATGATGGCTTTCTTGTTGCGATTTAGAATTAAAGTGCAGTCCGTGACCACATTGATAATTCATATTTTCAGGAAGACTGGTGGAATGTTAATAAGAGGATGGAAAGATCCAAGAATTTGACTTGAAGAACTTGATGAAACAATGAATATAAAGAGGATACCACAAAGATAAGATCTTTGAAGTTTTCTAATAGCAGGAACAAAAATGGTGGCTACTAAGTAACTGATTTTTGTAGGGAGAATTAACTTTCCATCAGTTGACGGATTTTACTCATGTTGTGCTTGAAAATGTGCACTTGGTAAGCGAAGAGTTTACATTTGGCCACCATTTTTGGATTAATTTTCTATGATAAGGATTGATCTGCAGACCTTGGGCGAACGTAGGATTCATGCCAAAAGTACCCCTAATTTGGCGTAATTTATTACAGAAGACTTAAATCGCTTGTGCACATGCAGCAATTGGGATTTGATGAATAAGTTCGAGTGATCGCTCATTTTTTGTTTGCTTTACAGTTCTTATCACAAGGACATTTTTGTCGATGTGGCAAACAGATGATATTTGTTACGGTGGCACTGCAATAAAAGGCCTCAGTTAAAGGAAAATACAATTCTAAAATTTATATTACTGAACATCAACAACTAAAAAACCACACTATTGACAACAACTATACTCACTGTTGAACTTACAGAGCTAACTATCTTTACCGACTGACGCTGGAAACCAGTCATAATTATCGCCCGGGGGGCAATAAATGACGAACGGTCCCGCAGATAGATAATCTACCAACCTACCAGCTAAGAACAGAATCCTGTCAACAAATCACAACAGAACCCTTCAAACGACTATTCCAAGACATAAACAGTAAGGACCATTGTCAGTATCTGGGAAACTGTACACCTACTCCTCCCCTAACCCAGCAACAATCAACTGACAACAAGTTAGGGTCAATTTTGGGTTAGGGGAGAGGTCGGTGCGTATTCACTCATTTACTGACTTTGATTCAACATAACCGCCTGATCACAACTGACGGACACTTCACGAGACTTACAACCTACTGTAAGTCGAATTGGTGAAAATTCATGATTCAATCTCGACATGAGTTAATTAAGTCACAGATTAAATATTGCTCATTAAAGAGGCATTTCTCGGCCAAAATTAAAAAAGAGACAAAATAAAGTGCAGTGCCATGTTACACTTGTATCACTGCTTTGCCATATTAACTAAAATAGTATAAAGGTTGCAACAAGTCTTAATTAGGCTTCTTGACGATTTATTTAAAACTCAAATGCCTGGTCGCAACAAGCCTTGGAAGGACTCTGGCGAGCTGAGATGTATCGGTACATAAGCCAGTTCAAACGAAATCCTGTTGTTATCGAAAAGAAATGGATTTTTTCTCTTCCGATGGGATTTAAATTGGTGTTTTTTCCCTCAAATGAAAGAAAAATAAGCCTCACATTGTTCGAAAAGCTTTCAAAAAATGCATGCTCGCCTGTTTCTAGTTCGGTGCGAAGAATTTTAGATTTTATCTTTCGTGGAAATGTATGCTAAGAAAATCTTTTTGTTTTTCTTTATAATCGTCTCGACAAAATTACGATCTATTTCACTTGCTTGAAAAATAGTTAAATGATTATTTGTACATGCACGCAATACCAGTATATGCTCATGCAGCCCGCAAAGTCTTAGTCGTGATTTTCATCGGATTCTAGTTTGAAATTTCTTAAATTGGCTATTTTTTGCAATACAGCTTTAAAGCCTGTTTGGATTTCGTTATGCCTGGAGCAAGATTTCCGTAAACCCCAAACTTCGTTGCATTTGCATGCAGTACCTGGACAAAAGAAAACGATGCTAAAACAATAGGTTGTCTTAATTTTTGGATAAAGTACGGCATTGTTTCAGGGAAATCTTTCCCAAAAGTACACAGATTTTTTTATGACACAATATTCATGCAATATTCAAAACTTTTTCGGCCTCGAATCGTCAATGTTAGTAATATTTCGTTCGTAATTTCGCATAGTAACGAGAAACAATCCGGAAGTGTAAGGAACTATGAACCTCGTTGCTAATTCGTGAAAAAGAAACACGCAGAACTTAACTGAAAAGTTTTAATTCAAAATTGAATAATCAATGTGATAAATACTCTTTCCCTCTTTAAAACTTGAAAGTTCTGAAATATGATGTTGCGAAGGATTTCGTTTCGCTGGGTTGTGTAACGCCATCTCAGTTCGAATGATTAATTTTGTCGAAATTTAACAGCAATGTTGGACTCGACATAACAATCCTTAGTTTCTCGTTGGGCAAGGCATTTGATTTTTAGTTGTAGCGTAGTTTATTTACTTTTGTAGCTATGGAAATATCTTTCGCGCTGTCATCAGGTTCGGTGTAACACAGGAAAAAAGTACTTTTCAGCTATCTTTTTTTGCTCTTCAAATCAATGAATGCATGGTATTAAATAACGGAATTAAAAATTTGTAATATTATGCAATGAAGAACGCGGAGTTTCAGCAACCATTCTTTCAGCTTTGGCATTAAAACCAAATTTTAATAATTTGTTTCGGGAATACGAGTGAATCATAACCAAATATTTTTTCAGACAATGTTTAAGTTAAGTTGAACTAGAGCCATTTGTGAGACGATAATTCTTACGACCGAAATCAAAATGGAATAAGTTTTTTTGATACCATTTAATTTTTTTTAATCGCTTCGGGAATTCCGTCAAAGCACTTGGAGTCTTACCGTGAAATGTTTATTAGCTCTAGCGGCCAAATATAAGCTGGAGGAGCATTCTCGAATGATTCTACTGTCTTATTCAAAACAATTTCTGTAATAGAATTATAGATCTCAAAAAAACTACGTTCAAAATTATAATTCTTTTTGACCGCTTGATTATGAATAGAATACGGCTAAAATCTAACTTAAGGCGTTTTCTGTAACGATTGAAAATTGTTTCAGTCAATGAATTGCTTCACAAATTCAGTTCAATATCTTGAGAAAAATATATCATTATTTTTCTGGCTTCTCTCCTGTGTTACATTCGAAAACTAGCTGCGTGAAAGATATTACGTATTGAAAAAACATCATGGCAACCTCTAGCCTAAATAACTCAATTTGGCCATGAATAAAATTCAGCAACAACAAAATTTACCAATTCTATTTCGACGATCGCTAATCGAAATGATTTCAGGTAAAAATCCTTACACTTTGCCATGGTGCTTTTTCCTTTAAAACTCTTAAAAACATCATGTCTTGCAAGAAACTCAAGTCCAAAATATTATGAAAAAGAAGCACAGAATAGATCGGAACAATATTGTTTATTTCTGTTGAAGCATAGAGAGAATTGGTATTTAATTTTCAATTTCTTTGCACCAGATGATGTTTAAATAATTTTTGACGAGAAATTTAAAAGGAAGCCTTGTTGAAATTTTTGCTGAAAAAGCTGCCAGGGGAAACTCTGTGCAAGTTGGTCTAAATTTTCCCGCCAAAAGTCTTTTCGTATATAAACGAAAATATTTTATTAATTAAAAAAGAATCAATTATTTAATTAACTAGCAATTGAAAATAAACAAATGCTTTTGTTAAAGGAAACGTGTTTGGTGTATTGAGTATATATAAGAAAAGACAATACAAAAATTGATATTTTTATTGACTTATTTGTGAGTATATGGTAAAAATTTAAGTAGACACGATGAACGTAGCATTTTTTTAAAAAAAATCGGCGCATGCGTATTTTTGAGCACCGTATTTTAAGTCTTTTGGCGGGAAAATCCGCCACAGTTGAACAGATGTTACTTACAGAATCAATAAAGAGAAAAAATGGTGCATACGTATTGAGAGCGCCTGGTTTTTTTTGGCAGGAAAAGTTAACTCGTTGAAAAGGTCTAAATAAATTCGATTAAAATGTCTAACCAAATCGCGAAATAAATACGTTTGGCCTCAAGCCTTTTCAGTTTCTGGTTGGTACTCGTTGTGATCTGGAGAGGAATGTCCTTTATCTGCTTTGTGCCTTAGTAATTAGTCTTTCTTGCTTAGGATGTTCACCAGTCCATCTACGAGAAAATGAAAATGCGCAATGAATCAATAAATTAGTGGAATATTCTTAGGCTTGCTTTTTCAAGCAATAATGATTTCGAGGGGTTGGTTGTGAAGTACAGAAGCGTCCCCAATAACTGTAACTCCCATTAGTGACCAAGACAGGATTTCTCCTTACAATATCAAGCAGATAAGAATTTAGAAAAATATCCATTAGGTTATCAGTTGATCCAAAACCAAATTCTCCAAACTAACGACAACAGCATGAGAATTGTACAGCCCACTAGGCTTCGTAAAACTCACTTTTCAAGCTGAGTTATTTAACCCGGCAACCAACTTAGGTGTTAGCCACAAGAATGAGCTTCATTACATGTTTCTTATTAATAATATCACACCCTTATTTGTCTGATTTGAAAATGAATAATCCTTTGAACAACTTAAGAAATGTCAATTTTCGGAGTGCATTTTTGAAAATGGTTTTAGTCTGGAGAATTCTGGTATTTCATTAAGTTCCTATATCTATTATTGAATAAGCAAAAAGTTCAAAAATTAAACCTTACTGCTTCGCTTTTCGCGCCCCATAAGAAATACATGTAGAATAAGCTTACGTTAGGTAAGAAATAACTTATTCCACGTTTTGGTGTGTAAGAATTCGCTGAGTATCTTTTAACTGGTTGTTTGATTTTTACGGCAGATCTCGTAAAAACTCAGCGATTCTACAAGCCATACGAGAGGCTCGAGAAAAAAAAGCTCTCATTCAACGAAAAAAGCGTTTTTGACCATTAATAAATCAGGGATCTAAAAGAATCACAAATTAAAAAAACAGTGACTTGGTTTTGGCCTGAAGAGCTCAGATATTTGATAATTTGACTCCAAGGCTCTCATGTGGTTGCGGAAAGAGCTATTATTTTGCAAAACATAATCATTGCTTTAAAAAGAGCTCTGAAAATAAAACATAGCCAACCTTGAAGATGCTGTCCATTTTGCTTTCGTCCCATGCAGTTTTTGACCTCCAGGTCATTCCATCTCGTGCTTGACGCTGTCAGAAAAACAGACTCTGTTGGAGCACTCCCGTTTAATATCGATAATTTTGTCGAATGGAGCAGGAAATAAACATTTCTATATTAAACGCCTATGTTAGAATAAATTTGAACCCTAAACCTTAACTTTTTAACCCTCAGATCAAATTTCTAATTCTCCTTACTGTCAACCATACAATTCTTATGATGTTAGTTCAGAGAATTTAATATTGGATCAACGTATTATCTCGAAATTGATATTTTTCTTTATTCTCATCACTTACCTGGTTAATATTCCATTGATATCGTAAGGAGAAATTCTGTCTTGGTCATTCATGGGAGTTTAAGGGTTAAAGCTAACAGGCGCTGTTTCATTCAAGATCTCAGGAACATGTTAAAAAAAAACGCCTCGAAATAGAGGCGCTCTCTGTTTAAGATACGTCTTCCACAGCCGCTACAGGTTCTGTAGCATGAAGCGGGTAGATGTGTCACTTCTCCTTATCGAAGGGATGATGCTTTTCCAAGTTGGGTGACCCCTTAGTATTTCATCAGGATTAAACAACAGTTTGCTAGTAACAACTCGTACTTCTGGGCAATTGGAATTTCTACCATCTGCAGTCTCTGCATCAGGACTGGAAACAAGCCCCTGGTATCAAGTAACATGTCTTAACGTTAACCCTTGCCCTTCCCTTTACATTCAACTCAGTCGATCATTCAGTACATAGGGGAAAGGAAAAAAACCACGAAAACCGAATTTCTATCGAAAATTATTAATACAAGAGTTATTTACCTTGACGAAAATTCGTGACAAAGTGACATCCATCACTCCTCGACGTCGAATCCAAACAAATCCATTCAGCAATCCCGAAGAAACAGACGTCGACGATCGTCCTCAAAACTGACGACTTCGAAGAGAATAACGCCGAAACTTAAATGCTTCTTTACCCCAGTGAAGCTAAACAAGACCCCACGATTTATGGCTTGCAGTTTTCAAAATCCTTCCACGTGCAAGACTGGCAACAAATATGAATAATGAATAGGAACATAGCATTTGCAATTCAAATTAGTTTCGCGACCCTGGTTGTCGGACCGACAAGCTCTTCAGTCAGATTCGTTCAGTTCCGAGATGAGTGGAAATGCAACAATTGGCCATAAACTGATTTTAACCTTAGTAAAGTTCATTGGAGGGCTGCAGAGAAACTCAAACTCAAACAGTTCCCTTCTAGAGCAATTTTCATTCATTCAGCCACTCAAACTCCCTATCTGTTTCACAGGTTCCACAACAAATCGAGTTGGCAGGGTTGTAAATTATTTCAATCTGCATGGTGTCGATGTAAAAAGACAACGGTGACGGTAGAAAAAAAAACAGACAAAAAACCAAAAGCCTAAACAAATTAAACAAAACAAAACAAAACAAAAATAAAACAAGACAAGCAAAACAACAAGAAAAAAAAACAACCACGCCGAATAGAACTCAAACAAGACAGAAAAAAAACGAAACAAAACAAAACAAAGAAAAAAACGCAAAAAAGAAAACACACAAAAAAAATGATAAAACAAAACAATAAAGGGAGAAATAAAGTAAAGACGTATCAACTTTTCATTTTCGAGAACTCCTCTTTAAATATCCGCGATAAGTTGTGGTGGAAAAACCGAAAATGGGGCGCATGAGAAACATTTGTCCAGCGGAGCCTGCCTACGTATGAACAGATCGTCACCTATCCTTTTTCGAGAGGCGCGGGAGTGAGATTGTGGTATCGTAGAAATACAACATCATTTATTACGCAGCCTAGTATAGTCTCCTTACCAATGTCACGCAAATCCCCCACACGCCCAAATCCCCCCATATTAATTTTTTTTCGCTGATAACTTCTCATAACCTCCGAAAAATATTTCAATCTCTTTGGGACCGGTCAGTACTTATCGACTTTGGGATGGAATATTGTTGGGGAGGATCACATGGTATCCAAGGGAAATGGTGCGGGGATCAGTCGTCACCAACAGGGTATAAAAAGAAAATTGAGATATAGATTTAGCCAAGCCTAAAAGCGGAGCTTGCATTTTTTCCCCCGCACGTCTCAAGGGCACAACGCCTTGCCCCGGCCAGGAATAGAACCCGGGTCGTCCGACTCGGAGCCCAGTGCACTGACCACTGGACTACTGAACAAAGCCGTACCCGGGTCTTAGGGTCTTACGGTCGTACATCCAAATTTTCGGCTTGATGGGTTACTACTATTTTGTATAATTATGGGGCTACGCTCTGCGAGCTCCGCTATAACAAAACAGAAACCCTTTGTCTATACAAACTTTTCAGTATGCAACCGAAGCAATTTACGTACAGGTCAACTGAAATACTTCAACACTTCCGTCCCGTCAAACGCAATAGGTCCATATAAAAGTTTCCCCCCTAATTTATCGTAAGTGTGCTTTGTTTTCAGTTTGTTTGCTTAATTTTGACTCAACACTACTGAGTAACCTCTCGCCAAGAGGCCCTAGAACTGCAAAAAGTGTTCCCTGATCAGAAATGTAACACCTGGGAGCAGAAGTATTGAGCAGCAGTGGTGACGATCAACTAAAAGCTACATAAATGTATGCTCCAATCAGCCAAAAGCCAATCAAATAGACTGATAAACAATAAGATCAAGGCAATTGCATGTGTTCCTCATAGTGGCTAAGGAGCTGGGAAGCACTGCTCAGTTCCTCCTGGCAAATCCAGCACGTAAATGTTTCGTCGTAATCTGAAGAATATGGCTGCTGAGCTGAGTGCAATTTTTCATGTCTTTGTAGTGTTCCCTTTTTGGTAAAACACTTGTCACAAGCTTTGCATTGGTATGGCTTCTCTATAATGTGGGATTTTTTATGAACTTGTAGATCTCTTTTTAGAGTAAACCACATGTCACACGTTTCGCACTGGTATGGCTTCTCTTTCGTGTGGTTTCTTTCATGGACCCGAACAGTTCCCTTTTGCGTTAAACACACATCACAGGATTTGCACTGGTATGGCTTCTCTTTAGTGTGGGTTCTTTCATGAATTTGTAGACTTCTTTTTGCAGTAAAACACTTATCACAAGTTTTGCACTGGAATGGCTTCTCTCCAGTGTGAGATCTTTCATGGACTCGAAGATGTCCCTTTTGTGTAAAACACATATCACATGTTTTGCACTGGTATGGCTTCTCTCCAGTGTGTGACCTTTCATGTCTTTGTAAAGTTCCTTTTCGATTAAACCATTTGTCACAAGTTTTGCACTGGTATGGCTTCTCTCCAGTGTGAGATCTCTCATGAACATCTAGATTCCCTTTAAGAGTAAACCACTTGTCGCAAGTTTTACACTGGTATGGCTTCTCTCCTGTGTGAGATCTCTCATGAACATCTAGATTCCCTTTCAGAGTAAAACACTTGTCACATGTTTTGCATTGGAATGGCTTCTTTCCAGTGTGACATCTCTCATGAACATCTAGATTATTTTTTTGAGTAAAACACTTGTTACAAGTTTTACACCGATATGGCTTCTCTCCAGTGTGGGATCTTTCATGTACTCGTAGACCTCTACTTGAAGTAAAACACATTTCGCAAAATTTGCACTGGTATGGTTTCTCTCCAGTGTGGGATCTTTCATGAATAAGTAGATTCTCTTTGCGAGTAAAGCACTTGTCACAAGTTTTGCACTGGTATGGCTTCTCTCCAACGTGAGATCTTTCGTGTACCTGTAGATGTCCCTTTTGCTTAAACCACTTGTCACACGTTTTACACTGGTATGGCTTCTTTCCAGTGTGGAATCTCTCATGAACATGTAGATTTCCTATGTGAGTAAACCTCTTGTCACATGTTTTACACTGGTATGGTTTCTCTCCGGTGTGAGATCTCTGATGAACATTTAGATTCCCTTTGTGGGTAAACCACTTGTCACATGTTTTACACTGGTATGGCTTCTCTCCTGTGTGAGACCTCTCATGTGCCTTTAAATTTCCTTTTTCTGTAAAATACTTGTCACAAGTTTTACACTGGTATGGCTTCTCTCCAGTGTGGGATCTTTCATGTCTTTGTAGATTTCTTTTCTTTGTAAAACATTTGTCACAGGTGTTGCAATGATATGGCTTTTCTCCAGTGTGGGATCTTGCACGAATTTGAAGATTTTCCCTTAGTGTAAAACACTTGTCACAAGTTTTGCATTTAAATGCCTTTTCCAGACAAGAGTTGCTTTCAGGTTTTGGAGTTTCTTTAGAAAGCGATTTGATTTTCCTCTTTTTGTGCGCCTGGTTAGTCATGGACGTTTTTCTTTTGGCCATCGAAGCATAAACTAGGAGACATTCCTTGACGAGAAAAGTGCTCTAAAATACTAGAGGTGAAAAAGAAAAGATTTATTCAACCAGACGGGCAAACTGGACGGGTTTCAGAAGCAATGTATTAAATTTGAATAAACAAAGAAATTGGATGGTGAGTTGGGTAAAATATGTTTCAAAAGGAATACTCTTCCAGGAAAGGAAGTTTTATTAGAACAATTGCACTAACAAAGAGATTTACTGACAGTGCAATTCCTGGCCAATGCCCTGAAAGAAAAACCTTTACACGAGTCAGGACATACAAAGAGAAGTGCATTTCCAACAAGTCCCTTTACATAGCTTCACACAACCAGTTCATTCAATCTACAGGTTGTCCCTATGATTCTTATCCTTAACCCATAGTTGTCACTGTGCAAACAATTTGTTCCGCCTGTCACCATCAAGTGAAGCAATCCAAAGTACAAAAAGTAGACAACAGAAATTTCTAATAGATACTACAAAAGAGATTCCCAATAAACTTTAATCGAAGAATCTGGTTAAAAGGTAAAAGACAATGGTGAAAAAGTACGAAAAAGCAGTTTAACACTGCATGACTGGCTACTGTGGCACGATTTGTATAGCATTGAAAAGAACTAGGGGGTTGTCTAATGATGCTAGAAGGTAGTGCCGCAGATGATTTGTCTCACATGCTTAACAAAAAACTTGCCACAAAAGCTCTCAAAAAAAGGGGGGGCAAAACCCTCTAGGGCTAAAATCCTCTTGGGTTTTTATTAGTTTAAACAAAAATATTTGATGTGGGAAACTGTCTTCCTCAGTAGCTGTTTGTTTATATTGGAGAGATATTTGCTTTGAACTTGCTGTAAATATAGCTGGTTGATAATAGGAGATATCAAATGACATGTGAGATGTGGTTTAAGGGTTCATATGAGCTACGAATGTATGAAAACTTTCAAGTTGAAAAGGGAAGTACAGCAAACCTATTATTTATTTTCTGAGTCTTTTCTTCTGTAATTTTCTATTGAGTTCAAAAGCTAAAAAAACAAGCCTAAAATTAAGGTGACAAAAAGTGGAAGATTAAAAAAAAAAGTCTGTCATATTGGATGACCTATAATATCAACACCCCCCTGTAGTCGACATAACTATCTATTTCAGGTAAAAAAACTTTTCAAAACACTGCAACACAACGAAAATTGTGGGGGGTTTGAAGATGTGTCTCCTTTGGCCAAAATCTTTCTTACTTAAAAATCTTTCTTACCTAAGTAGTCTTTTCTTACTTTTTTTGGCCAAAATCTTTCTGCACTTTTCTATTGAGTTCAAAAGCTAAAAAAACAAGCCTAAAATTATAGTGGAAAAAAGTGGAAAATTAAAAAAAAAGGCTGTCATATTGGATAACCTATAATATCAACACTACCTTATAGTCGACATAACTATCTATTTCACTCAGGTAAAAAACCTTTCAAAACACTGCAACACAATGAAAATTGTGGGGGATTTGAAGATGTGTCTGCTTCAGCCAAAATCTTTCAATTTACAACAAACTTCCTGCACTTACAAAGTGTTGCTGAAGACAGAGACATATTAACATAAACAGCCTTTTTGCTTGACCAGGTATGCCCTTGACTGACACTCACACATCACATCCCATCAATAGAGTATGAATATTTTCAAATTGTATTATTTTGCCAGTTTCTCCTGTGTAAGTTTTCTACCTATAATTTGAGAAAACAAATCCTCACTCAAACACATCTAAATATTTTTTCCCAACTTGATAATCATATAAACTGACATCATAGCTCATATTACTTATATTTATGATTATCTACATTTCATTTTTAAGGAAACTATTTCATGTGGCATTGGGTGACAAAGAGACAGCCATCTCATAGGAGCTTGGATTTGCCAACTTAACCCTTTAACTCCCATGAGTGACCAAGACAGAACTTCTCCTTACAATATTGATACAATATCAAGCAGACAAGTGATGAGAATAAAAAAAAATCTTAACTAGGGGATGATTAGTTGATCCATTACCATATTCTCAAAACTAACATCACAAGAACTATATGGCAGACAGTAAGGAGAATTACTAATGAGATCTTGGGAGTTAAAGGGTTTTAAACCTTTCACTCTCACATGCCATTACGTATTCTCCCTTACTGCCTGCCATACAATTCATATGATGTTAGTTTTGAGAATTAGGTATTGGATCAATTAGTGATCCCCTAATGGATACTTTTCTTAATTCTCATCACTTGTCTGCCTGATATTGTGACAATATTGCGAGGATAAATTCTATCTTGGTTACTCATGGGAGTTAAAGGGTAAAACCCTAAGAGTGATCAGCATCTGATTTCTCTTTACATTAACACTGCTGAATCATTCATAAGATCACGAGAAAAGAAAAAAATGATTGCTGACTTGAGAGGTTTTGATTGTTAAACAAATTCTCCTTATCAGTACCAAAGGAAATGAACAGAGAAGAGTGTGGAGAATATTGATGCTGATGTTAGGGTGTTGAGGGTTAAGGTTACTCCAAACCTTGGAGGGTGCATTCACACCAAAACTTTGCGTGCAATTCATAGTTTGGTTGGTAGTAATGCTCACTTAGTATGGGCATCACTATGGCTATGGGTTGAAATCCCTGCCTTACTGCTGTACTTGAAAACTATTGAAAATATGTTATTTTGGAAAAATTGCTTTCATCAAAAAATCAAAACAAACTTCTTCAGTATGTATTTTCAATTGATAGCAGTAATTCCACTGGATTTAAAAAGAGAAAGCCCAGATGACTGATACTCCTGAACCTGAGCTACTGAATACAACCAAGGTTCCTGGAACCTGTTTCTCAAAAGTCTTGGTAACTTAACAGGCCTGTAGACATGTTTGAAATTAAAATTTGAAGATTAGAGCGGCACTTTCTAGCACTCTAACCAATATATTTTGTTTCTATAGCTGATAGTTTTATTGTAGAATTTTCAAAACTTTTGAAACCCCCATTCTGAAAGGAAACATAACAGCTTTCCAAACCCATTAAATTAATGAAATCTTTGAGTAAGAGGCCCCTGGTACCCTAATGGATTTGACCAGCATGCACTGTAAGCATTGTTCTAAAATCATTAATGATACTAACACCACTGAACCAGCTGGTAACAAATAGGGGCAAAATACCTTTCTGATCTATTTTTAATATTGGAAAAATTCATTCTCTTTTACCAGGTATACATATATGAATCAACAAGAGACAATGAACTAAGACAGCTCCCTTTCAAGCTTTCATACAGGATCAGAAAGGCCAAAAACTAAGCATAAAGACTTTGATTAACTAAGAATGCACTTTCTGCCTCTACCTAGACTCCATACAACAAACATTCATAGTTTGCACCAACACAAAATTCTTTTACTCTAAGGCTGCTTTTTTGTGGTCTTATAAAGTAAAGCCTGGTATAACCTGGTATAAAGCCTGATATAACCACTAACTCTGCACCTAAAAATATCTGCAATCTTTTTATTTCTACACAAGACATACATCAGTATAATACCCAATCAGCATCTTCTGGTAACTACTATATTAACTATTCTAGGCTTAATCATCATAAAAACTCTTTTTCTATTGTTGGGGCTAAAATTTGGAACAGTATTCCTGAAAGCTATCGAAGTCTGCCGAAGCACATATTCAAAAAGAAAATTCAAGCTTTACTATTTGCAACTCTAGGAAGTCTGGATAGTTATGCTGACACTAGCACTCTTATTTCTGAAGTAAAAAAGGCATCTTAATTATAATTCAAACATAATATATTAATTTACTTTTTAATCACCTTTTCCCTCTTTTGTCAAATAATGTATGCAAAATCGTGTAATTTGCATAATTCGTGTTTTTGTGATTCGTGTTGTATGTCCTTAACACCGCCTGCCTAGATTAGCTCGCTATTTGCAGGAGGTGATTATTGTACAAAGATTTTCCTGCAAACCTAATAAACTTGAAAGCCTCTCAAATTCATTCATAGCTCAGCTACCCCCTGGTGAAAAACCTCACAGGATCTTTGAGGATTGTCCTTGAACACAAGGATCTTTAATGGATCTCTAAAGCATCTGTTAAAGATCTTCAAATATCTTTACAAGCAAAATAGTTTGTTAAGACCCTCAAGAATTTGGTAAAGATCCTCAAAGGATATTACAAAGATCCTCATAAGGATCCTTGCAAGGTTCTTTCCATGGATCTTTCAAGATTCCCAAGGATTTAATATGGATCTTTCAAAGACCTTCAAAAGATCCTTTCAAGGATCCTGTCAAGATCTTTGTAATGATCTTTAAGGATTTAATCAGGATCTTACTAGGATCCTTATGGTCAAGATATTTGCAGGATCTTTTCAAGATCCTCAAGGATTTAATGAGGATCTTTCAAAAACCTTCTAAAGATCCTTTCAAGGATCCTATTGAGATCTTTGCAAGGATCCTTAAGGATTTTATTGGAATCTTACAACGATCCTAGTCAAGATCTTTGCAAGATCTTTTCAAAGATCCTTCCAGATCCTCAAGGATTTAAAGAGGATCTTTTAAAGACCTTCAAAGAGTCCTTCAAAGGATACCTTTCAAGGGTCCTGTTAAGATCTTCACTAAGATCCTTCAGAATTCAATCAGAATCTTACAAGGATCCTAGTCAAGATCTTTGTAAGATCTATTCCACAATCCTTCAAGATCCTCAAGGAATTAAAAAAGATCTTCCAAAGATCTTTAAAAGATTTATTTCATAATCTTGTAGAGATCTTTGCAAGGATCCCTTTGGAATTTGATGAGGATCCCAAGGGTATCCTTCTCAAGATCTCTACCACATCTCTTCATTATGAATTAGGTTCCTTCAATGTCCTCAAGTAATTTCATAAGGGGCCCTCAAACATCTGGAAATCATGCATTTAAGATTTTATAGATACCTCTGCAGCATTCTAAAGGATTTGATTATTATATTCAAAGGAATCTTTAGATATCTTGCAAGAATCCAGTGCAAGATCCTATGGGCAAAGATCAAAGAAACTAGTTTGTTAAGTCTGGTTTGAAATAAGTTATTTGTCAAGGGATTATTTAAAGCAGTTGATGGAATCTTCAAAGATTTGATGAGAATTTCTTTCAAACATAATTTATCACAAGAATTCACAAGAGATCTTCTTAACTGTTCCTTTAAGATTTTTCTTGTAAAGACTAAATTGTTGAGGATCTTGCAAGATTGTGATTATTATTATGTATCATGTTTTATCCCCTATGTGACTTGTTGTGGTTTAATTATGATTTTTTGTAAATTGAGGGCTGTCTGTTTTATGATTTAGGCACAGCAAGGAATTTTCACAGAAAATTATTTTGCAATAAGGACAAGGATAAGGATATGGGCTTATGGATCTAGAGAGCTTCTCCTCAATGCTCTCTGAAGCACATGTTTGTAAAGGTGTGAAATGTACTTGATTCTGTGTAACTAAACTAAAAAGCTCTCTTACGAGTTTTTATGTGAATCCCCAAAAACACTCATTTTTTTTTACCTCAAGATGTATAAGTTCAATTAATCTGAAATTTTCAGGGTTGTATCCTCTCACTGAGTTGAGTTGGATTAGCAGACAGTTTCTCTATGGGTCGAATTTTAAGCAAGTTATTGTGGAATAACTCACCTAAAAATCTTGGTGAATTTTGAATGGGTACTGTGCCCATAATATAAATGACCCCCAAAATTCCTCACCTCATCCAAGACCTTATATAGTACTTTGTTTTGACACTAAAATCACTTGATTTCATGCAATCTTGGTGCAGTTATCTTTTCTCAAGTATACTTAGGTATTTCACACCATGTGGTTTACAAATTGATCTTGTGTCATATAACAAATTAGTTTAGGGCAACATAATAGTTACCTGTGATTGCTAAGCTTTCTTTTGGTATATAGGTTGATATTGTTCAGAAATATAATCATTGAGATACTCCTTCATGAGTCTGGTTGTAATCTAGTTCTTGATGAGTTTAATGCATATATTTTGATCCTCTTATCTCTGAGCTGCACTGTGGTTAGATTTTTTGCAAATGGAAATCTTAATACCAACCTAAAATCCAAACGGAAATTTTTTCTTCCAGCATGAATAGTCCTACTAAAATAGGATGAGCAATTTTCATTTAGCAAGAAAAAAGTTTTGTCTTCATTTCCTAATGTTTGGTTCAATTTTTTTTAAAAGTTAATTTAAGGTTTTTTCTTTTGGCTATAAATCTATTGTCACCAGTGTTGTTTACACCAAGTGTGCATCAATCAAAAATCAGAAACTATACACCATCTCTTTTTCTTTTGCCCTTACTCCAATATATTTTGGAAACATTTCAAAAATTATTTCACAATCACAAAACAAGTTATGGCTCTCAGCCTTAAAGATATCATAATAGGTATTACAACATTATCAGGAGAGTGAAAGATCTTGAGGATCTTGGCAAGAAAATGAAACATCCTCAAAGATCTTAACAAGAATTTGGAAGCTTCTCAAAGAATTTTCAATGATCTTCAAAGTTCTTGTCAAGATCTTTGAAGATCTGCACCAGATCTTCAAGGATCTTGACAGGAAAATGGAAGATCCTTAATGATCTTGACAAGAACTTTGAAGATCCTTGTAGATCTTGGCAAGAAAATGAAGGATCCTTGAAGATCTTCAAAGATTTTTCAAAGATCCTCATGAACATCCTCTAGAGGATCCTCTAAGGTCCTAATTGAGATCTTGTAGGATCCTTAAAGACCCTTCGAAGATTTTCACCAGGGCAGGCACCAACAGTGAAATCAAATATAAAATAAAGAAGTTGGTTAGTAAATGACTTATTTGACACTTGTTGTGCTTAGTATTGCTGACTAATTTTACAATTTGTGCCAACACTAAACATTAATGTTAGGTTGTGATCCATGCATTAATTTGGTGTTACATTTTTACACAACTTCTTTCTGACTAAATGTCATTAACATGTGTATTGCACGCATTAAGAAAGAAACACTTAATCCCATTTTACCCTTATTTCTGATCCTTTGTTTTCTATTCCTTATAACTCCAACTGTTTTCAACTTCCCCTACAAGGTTCAAATTATCGGGATTCAACTGTATTTATTTTTTGGGCCACATGGAGGCTACTGTTTGTGTAAACCAACAACTTTGACACTCACTCCCCCAAGACTAACACTTCAGATGTGCATGTAATTAATGAGCCTTAAGTCCTGTTTACTTATCAAATATAACACATCACCAAGAGAACAAGTTTTTTTCAACCCTAAATTATGAATAACCCATTTATCTCAGCATCCGAGTGAAATTTGATTATGTGACTCCTTGTAATGGAATGAAAGAAATTGGCCATGCTACCAGTTGTTTATCATCATCTCTTAATCAAAGTTCATGTAAACAGACCCCGTTGACCTAAAGTTTTCAGCACCACAACAAATGACCTAGTCACATATGACAATTGCCTAGACGAGGCGAGAACCATCTTTCTTATTCTTTATAAAATAATATTTTAAATGAAAAGTTACAAACGTTGTACCACGCAAAAGAAGATGAACTGAGCTGGTCATGAATTCTTGGCATGAATTGTTGTCCTTGTAACACTTGACTGCTTGAAGAGCACTACTGGAAGTCACGCACGAGAGCCGCGATCGGAAATACTGATCTTGAAAATTGCGTTTTAAGTTTCCCGAAAATTGATAATAGGCAACTTATTCTAGCAAAATACGTTAAAACGGGCTTTCGCTCGAAACGCGGCACATCGAAAGCATTCTCTGCTATGCTGACTTAAGTCACTGTTGATTACGTTAACACTTTCACTCGAAACGCGGCACATAGAAAGCATTATCTGTTGCGTTGACGCAAGTAACAGTTGATTACGCACTCTTTCATGCATGCACTTTCCACACTAATGCGTGGTGAATTTGATTCAATAAGAAAAGAGAAACAGAGAGATCGATTTTTCTTTCTGAATTAAATAGAGTATAAATTTAGCAATGAAAAGTTTACTTATCTATATTCAACGTTTAATCTTGCAGCTTGTAGCCTGCATGTATACAACTCAAGTAAAATTCACGATCTCCAAATTGTAGCTCCTCCACATTGTAAAGATCACCTTGGCTTCTTCTTTCTTTTAAAATATCCCGTACCCAAAAGTTCCTCGAGGGGCCTTAGTTTTCGAAGGTCCTAGTTTTCGAGGGGTCTTAGGTCTTGGGTCATGTCTTAGCTTTCGTGACACCCAAAAAAACGTACTAGTGAACCATTACTGTCATCGTGAAGTAATAAGCTAAATTTATCATTTTGAATCTTACCTAGGATCTTTATATGTGTTCCACAGCGATTTCCTTCAAGACAGAGTATTATATGGAGTCAGATCGAAGAAAAATTGGTATCTTTCGTTGGTGCCGTGGAGTCTTAACTCGACGCTTCTCTAATTCCTTGACATTTCATGCGGTTGAAACGTGATTCGTCTCGTAGCACTCACAATTGGTGACCAGCGGTAACTACATTTTTACTCCTCATGTTCTGTATATCGTCTCTCTCTGAGAAAATCTACTTTAGCACACTGAGTTTGCCATAAAATAAGGTTCATTCTTTTATGAAGAATGCCATTTCTAATGTTATAAGAAAATTGAAAAGTGTGCTGGTTTCGGTAACGACCGCAACGAAATTGATTATGCTTTGTACCGGGTGAATCAATTGCTGGCGTTGTGCATTTAACGTCAAATCGTTTGGAAAGGCGGCGCGTCTGATGACGTTCTTGACCTCGTGATAGAAGCATAGATTTATTTGCGTTTGGAAGATAGAAATAGACAAAGGGCTGGATGTTCTCGAACCTTGCCAGTAGTACATTCTGGCGAAAAGAGAAGACCAGCCTTTAAGGTACCACGATTAATATGGTAAATAAAATAACACACGAATAAAGTTAAGTTTGATCCTCCGAATGGAACGCAATTTATGCAAGTAGCAAAAAGAAGCCTGAAAAATTCAGATCTTCAATAGGGTTTGAACCTGTGACCTCGAAATGCTGGTATTGATCTCTCTTACTTTCCTGTTTTGGATATTTATGTGAATGAACTAATTGATTCTAACAACAACTTCTGGCTCGAGTATTAGGCTTTTTCAATTTCAGTACCATGAAACAAAACTAAATAAAATCTTAATGTAGATTTCATACTGTATATTCAAGAATTATTGAATGCCAACTTTCTGCTAAGGGTATCTTGAAATTCATGACAGGTTGTCAGCAAAAGCCAGCCCTTGGCATCCAAACACCCTTCAAAGTCTCTTTTGTTTATGGAAGTCTCTTTTGTTTATGGAAGTCTCTTTTGTTTATGGAAGTCTCTTTTGTTTATGGAAGTCTCTTTTGTTTATGGAAGTCTCTTTTGTTTATGGAAGTCCAGAGAATTGCAACTGTCAGACAAATGCCTCAACTTGTTACTTACAGTTGCATTTGCACTTCATATCAACTCCCTTCAATGCTAAAGGAGTGTTATGGTTTTGGTCTTTTCTGGACTTTCTTTTGGAGGATACAGCAGATAGAGGCATTTGAACCAAAGTGTTAATACAACTGAAAGCTGTAAAGCTGCCTTGTTTGTTGCTCAAATTTTGCATATTCTTGTCTTGTGAATAAGAAGTACCCATCACTGCTGTATTGTTCCACTTATGAAATTGATATTCAAAGACCAACACAAGGATAAATCTCCTCATACAAGCTGAAAAAAAATATCAAGTTACTGGCCTGATGGTTGAAATTAAACAATTTTAGAGGCCACACAGATTATGGACCCCACCAAGCATGCATTGTAGAGAATGCTCCAAGAGTGAACTAGTGCTGAAACTAGTAGCACAGATTCCTTTTTTCAGTTCTGTTGCAGTCTGTTTGAACCGGTGATAAACAAGAAAGTAATGTTTACACAAGGTGAGGATAAAAGTAAGAATGAGTTTGCAGAATGGTATGTCTTGTGGAATGGCGTAACTTTTGGTGGAGTTAATGTCATTCTAACGGTACTTTTACCTCTGACCCTAGCCCTATTCATAATCCTGATGTTCAAAAGTACTAAAGTTAGGGCAAGGTTGTGATGCTACATTCCATATCAATTTTACCATTAAACATACTCATTCCACCTTTCATCCTCACTAGTGCATACAAATAGCTTAATTTGTTGTTTCAGTTACTTAATCTCCAAAATTTGTTTTATTTTCTTGCCAAATTAATAACTGTTACATTTCAAACTCTTGGTTTTCATTGGCTCTGGCAGCTGAAAAAGGGCTGACCCTCTTGTCAGTGAGCAGAAATTCTACTCTTCCTCTTGCTTTTCTAAAACCAAGTCATGGATAATCTCTACAGCTTTGATGTAAAGGTCTATTCCATGACAATCAGATTGATCTAGTGAGATAACTTGGGGCTGAAAAAGATTGAAAGATGCTCTAGACAAGGGCATTTCTGGATCTTTAATTGTCTCCTCCTTCCTCTCCATTATATTCTTCACAATGTGGAGGACCATGATAATAAAGTTCACAGGATAATGTTTTTCCTACAGGTACATCTTGGTCCAAGTGATACTGATTTACACCATACATCCAGAGTTGATCAGGTGTTATGTTTGATTCAGAACTGAGAGGATGGTTTTTAAGCTATCTTGAAACAAGGATAGTTACAACTTTATTCGAGGCAAAAAATACATAATGCAGGCAATATAAGTGCAATTCATTGCTTATCTCAACGTACCCTTAGTATTCAAGAAACCAAAACAGATGGTAAAACACGTTCCCAGGTCAAACGAATTCCAAGTAAGAATGCTTTCATTTTGCGAGTGCCACATTTTGGAAAATTTTGCAAGGTTATCTTCACAAAGTCACCCAAACACTCGTCAGAAATATCAGTATTCTTTAGCTCCTCCTTCCGTAAGTTAAAAAGTTGAATTCATCCACTAATTGTTTTCCTGACTGTGCCAAACATTTCTCCAATTTTTTAAATTAAAAATCCACACCTTAGTTAAAATTCTCTCGTGGTACCACGAAGCCTTGTATTGCTACTTTGCCAGAACGTACTACTGGCAAAGTTCGAGAACATTCAGCACTTTGTTTACTTCTATCTTCTAAACGCAAATAACTGCATGCCTCTATCAAGAGGTTAAGAACGTTATCGGATACGCCGCCTTTCCAAACGATTTGACATTGAATGCAGAACGTTAGAAGTTGATCCACACGATACAAAGCGATCAATTTCGTTACGGTCATTACCGAAACCAGTACACTTACCAACGTTCGAATAACATCAGAAGTAGCGTTCTTCAAAAACAATTCACGTTGGTGGAAGGAGAACTCCGGCAGTGTGCTGAAGGAGATTTTCACAGAAAGAGACGTTACATTATGTGACCAATAAAATCGTGGTTACCGCTGGTCACCAGAAGTGAGTGCCACAGCACGAGTGACTTAAGAAGCGACATTAGACACGCCACGAAGATAGCACGTGAAACAGAACCTTCTTTCGACGACATGACGAGGGGGGCTCGGAAATGAAAATTATATCTCCACGAAATATGACTCGACGACACGAACAACAGATACCAATTTTGTCCCCGATCTGACCACATAGTATTATAAGGCTGTGTTATCGGGCCATGTTATCGGATCGTGTTACCGAAGCCATCTTGGATGATTAGGCTCATTTCTGGGTTCCTCTCGATCTTTCTTATTTTCCAATGAATCAAGAGAGGACACTGGGATCGAGATTGGATAATGAATATATTATTATTGTATCTCTTAGAGTGAGCAGCAAAGTGATTAAAAAGTGTAACATTTCCTCCACTCCTCTACACTGATTCAAGTTCTCACGAATCTGAAGACGCTATTGATTTTGAGTCAGTATTTAAGCACGGGGGAGGGGGGGGGGAAGAGGGGAGATGGTTTCAACTGAGTAATCCCTTGGCTGAATCGCCTCTACACTCTGGGCACTATGATAATCAAACGTCGCGCAGGATGTACTTAAAACAACGTTCCTTGATGCTAAAATCATGAAATTAATCTCTGAAATGAACACTCATTTTCATATTACGTGTTTCAAGATTAGAAATGTTTGTGCTTGAAACGTTTATTGACCAGGTAAAAAACTCAACGGCTTATTTAAAACTTGAATGGATGTTAAACCCATGAAACAGTTAGACGTTCAAGTAGCTTCAAAATAACAGTAATGATCGTGTGCAAATTTACTTGAAACGAAATGAATTCACATCGCAACCTTGTATATCGTATTTGGTCACCTTTGCTATAAGGATTAAAAAAACTTTCCTTGCTGTTTTCTTGTGGCCATTTTTTCAAACGCAAAGAGGTCCATATAAAGATTAAAAAAGTTTCCCTTAATTTATCGTAAGAGCGTTTTGTTTTTAGTTTGTTTGCTTCACTTTGACCTTACACTAATGGGTAACCTATCGCCAAGACCCCAGAACCACAAAGAGTGTTCCCTGATCAAAAGTGTGAGAGATGGGAGCCAAAGTTTTCTTGTCATTTGATTCTGCAATGAAACAGCGGTTATCAGGATTGAGCAAAAGCTAAATAAAATGTGTGCTGCAATCAGCCAAAAGCAAATCAGATAGACTGATCAATGATAAAATCAAGGCAACTTCATGTGTTCATCATAGTGGCTAAGGAGCTGGGAAGCGCTGCTCAGTTCCTCCTGGCAAATCCAACAAGTAAATGTTTCATCGTAATTTGAGGAATATGGCTGCTGTTCAAAGTGCAATCTTTCGTGTTTTAGTAGTGTACTTTTTCGAGAAAACCGCTTTTCACACATTTTGCACTGGTATGGCTTCTCTCCTGTGTGAGCTCTTTCATGTCTTTGTAAATTACCTTTTTCAGTAAAACACTTGTCACAAGTTTTGCACTTGTAAGGCTTTTCTCCAGTGTGTGATCTTGTATGTATTTGCAGAGTTCTTCTTGTAGCAAAATACTTGCCACAAGTTTTGCACTGGTGTGGCTTCTCCCCTGTGTGGGATCTTTCATGTGTTTGTAGATTATATTTTTGATTAAACCACTTGTCACAAGTTTTACACTTGTATGGCTTCTCTCCAGTGTGGGAAATTTTATGTATTTGTAGACTTCTTCTTGTAGTAAAACACTTGTCACAAAATTTGCACTGGAATGGCTTCTCTCCAGTGTGGGATCTTTCATGTATCTGCAGACCTCCTTTTGAGGTAAAACACTTGTCACAACTTTTGCACTGGAATGGTTTCTCTCCGGTGTGTGATCTTTCATGTATTTGCAGATTACCTTTTTGAGTAAACCACTTGTCACATGTTTTACACTGGTATGGCTTCTCTCCTGTGTGGGATAGTTCATGTCTTTTTAAATTGAATTTTTGAGTAAACCACTTGTCACAAGTTTTGCACTGGTATGGCTTCTCTCCAGTGTGGGATCTTTCATGAGTTCGTAGCCCTCCATTTGAAGTAAAACACATATCACATGATTTGCACTGGTATGGCTTCTCTCCTATGTGGTTTCTTTCATGGACTCGAAGACTTCCCTTTTGTGTAAAACGCATATCACAATATTTGCACTGGTATGGCTTCTCTCCAGTATGTGATCTTTCATGTACTTGTAGTTGTACCTTTTGTGTAAACCAATTGCCACAAGTTTTGCACTGGTATGGCTTCTCTCCAGTGTGTGATCTTTCATGTCTTTGTAGATTTCCTTTATGAGAGAACCACTTGTCACATGTTTTGCACTGGTATGGCTTCTCTCCAGTGTGGGATCTTTCATGTGTTTGAAAATTACCTTTTTGAGTAAACCACTTATCACAGGTTTTGCAATGGTATGGTTTCTCTCCAGTATAAGATCTTTTATGTATTTGCAGACTTCCTTTTGTAGCAAACCACTTGTCACAAGTTTTGCACTGGTATGGCTTCTCTCCAGTGTGGGATCTATTATGTTTTTGTAGACTTCCCTTATGAGTAAACCACTTGTCACAAGTTTTGCACTGGTATGGCTTCTCTCCTGTGTGGGATCTTTCATGTAGTTGAAGATGTCCCTTTTGTGCAAACCGCTTGTCACAAGTTTTGCAATGGTATGGCTTCTCTCCTGTGTGGGATCTTTCATGTATTTGTAGATGTCCCTTTTGTGTAAACCATTTGTCACAAGTTTTGCACTGGTATGGTTTCTCCCCAGTGTGGGTTCTTAAATGTACTAGCATATTTCCCTTAGATGTAAAACACTTTTCACAAGATTTGCATTTTAATGCCTTTTCCACACAGCTTTCAAATTTTGCAGATTCTTTATACATTGATTCAATTTTCCACCGTATTTGTACCTCCTCAGTACAAGATGTTTTGGTTTGGGCCATGTTAGGGCCAACTAAGAGACAGCAACATTATCTGAAATGCCAGAAGAAAAAAAAATACATTTATTTAGCTGGGTATGGGGATATTAGACAGGGTTTTACCCTTTACATTCAGTAAGAACAGATTAAAACTCGTAGTAACAAGAGGGAGTGAGGGGAGAGGTGGATGCCACACTACCTCTTAGTTTTTTCTTTAATTTTATCAAGAGGCTTTTATCTGGGCAACTACTGGTATCCTCTTCAGTAGCTGTTTGTTTCTCATAAAGTCATATTTGTTTTAATGTTTGTAAAATTTGCCTGATACATACTGGAGATGTTAAATGACAAGTAGGGTGTGGTTGAGGGCTTGATATGAGCTATGAAAGAATGAAAGCTTTAATGTTGAAAATGAAAGTACTGTAAATCTATAATTTATTTTCTAGTCTGATTTTCTATTATCCTGTTAAGTTTGATAGCTACTGTTCTTTTGACAAGCCAAAAATAATAGTGAAAAAAGTGAAAAATAATGAAAAAAAAATGACTGCCATGTTGAATGACATCACTGGTTCCCCTGCAGCATTATTTGTATATGTATCCCATAATATTCACATCATACAATCTATCTATCTATCTATTTAAGGTAAAAATCTTACAAAATATTGCAACATAAAGCTATGGAAGGGGGGGGGGGGGGGTTTCCAATCACACCCCCCTCTCCTTTGTACCAAAGTAGAGGTATGCCTTCTTTCTCCTTGTACCGAAGTAGGGGTATGAGTTTGCATGTACATGTTTGTCACCTCACTTAAAATATGTTCATATGGTTTTCTCCCAAAATATCTGTACACCAAATTACTTAATGTATCTACATTTATTTTGTAAGGAAACTCTTTCATATGGCTTTGGGTGACAAAGGGAAAGCCATCTCAAAAGAAGTAAGACTTACAGTTACTTCAAACCTTCCCAGGCAAGTTCAAGAAAAATTTGGTCTGTTGGTCCCATGTAGTACCTATGTAGTACCTATGTAGTAACTATGTAGTACCTATGTAGTACCTATGTAGTAACTATGTAGTACCTATGTAGTACCTATGTAGTACCTATGTAGTAGCTATGTAGTATCTGGGAGGCATGTGTTTGAATTGCATCCAAAACTATTTTTTTCTTTTCAGGCTTCCTCTCTGCAACTGCCTGAATTGCTGCTCACCTGCAAGTATCATTGCTTTTCTTGAGAATTATTGAAAACAACAGTGGAAAACTACTTCTCCTATCCATTTTGAAGACTGGGAGATTAAATTCTCTTTTACTGGGCATACATGAGTCAACATGAGACAACAAACTAAAACAACTCTCTTTTAAGCTTTTACACAGAACTACAAAAACCAGAGTATAATTATTTAGAATTTGATTCACAGATGTGAAACATATTCTTCAGGCCAAAAAGCCAGACTCATGAGTATGTGACAAAAAGCTTTGACTCCGTCTAAAGGCTTTAGCATCGTGGTTAAATAAAGTGTAGGCTTTTAAATGACTTCATTGCCAACGTAATTTAACCGAGATACCAGTGGCCTCGAAATATATAATGGATGATGAATAACTTATTAGACGCTTTAGGTGGGCAGTGTAACTGAGTATTTTTACGAGTTGTTCTGGCACTACTCGTAAGTAAAAATAGTTCGTGATACTACACACCAAAACGTCTGAAAATAAGATACATACCAAACCATTACTTCCGTCGCAGAGTAATGGGCTAAAATTTAACATTTCTACTCTTACCTTATGTTAATATGTGTTCCACGGTGATTTGCTTCAACACAGTGTTAGCAAAGTGAACCTACAAAGGACGCCATCTTGTAGATGCAGCCTCGTTCCCGGGTTTCTCTCTCTTGTATCCATAAAATAGAAAGAGATGACACTGGGAATGAGCTTTTCAAATTGAACAACTTTTGGCATTTGGAATAACCTTTTGAGCAAAATATAGATTTAAAGCAGATATCAAGCGCGAAAAATTCAACGATTTCATAGAAAACTTCAATTCATGCAAATTCTTGAATCGATGACTGAGGTTAATATGTGAAAATCAAATATGTGTACTGCGGGTTAAGAAATGAATATCAAAGCGATCTTCGCAGTAATAAAAGCTACTTAAGTTCAGGCCTGTACGGGATTTCAACCAAGATAATACAGTGATATTCTCTTGATTTGAATCCTTGAGCTCTGCGATACCGGTGCAGCGCTCAACGAACTGAGCTAACAAGCCAACTGAAGCTGTTCATTATGTTGGTTTGTAATAAACCTGTGATTTTTAATTTCAGTTTCAGGCCTTGTAGACCTTTTTTGTCTGATCCATTCGCCTGCGAAAGTTAATTATTTACCTTCATAATTATTTACCTCCATACTTATAGATATATGAAATTCCCTAAGGCCAGCAGCTAATTTAATGAATTCTTCCCGAAGCACAAACAACGGTGGTAATTGTAATAGAATAATTTTAAAATACCCAATGTTTTCTATGCCAAGAGATGTTATGTAACGTGAAATTAAACCCTGAAAACCTTGTTTAATTAAAAGGAACAGCAACTGATAAAAAGCATGAGAGCTTTTTACTGCTGACGTACTCACCAAAGAAAGGTTCGGCGTAATTAAAGGCTAGTTTAAAAACCAATAAAATTATAGAAAAGGGATACTCGGCAAAAGAAAGAACAGAACTCTTTTCTACTTTAACTAGCGACTGAAAACTGAGAATTATTTAGAACGTAAGGGAAAATTTACACCAGTATTAAGATCAAAACCCTTCAAACCATAACGATCTTGGCATGTAGCAAGTTTGCTGTAGTCAAGTAATGTTTAAGCTTAGAGAGGGCCTGTTTATATGGAAGTGGGAGGCTGCAGATAGGTGAGGTAGCCCGCCTAGCCGCGGTCGAAACATAGCTCGCGTTTACATACAATCTTACTACCCCGGGATCGCGGGGTGAAGTTTGATGAGGCTGTTGGCGCGCTTCAAAATGTGACATGAGCGTGACCCTGGCTAAGCGGGTTACTCCACCTTTAGACGTTTACCCCGGCTGAAAGGGTCACCCTATCCGGCAGAACGGGCAACCTTCAAAAGTGGGTTACCCCACTAATCATGTGATCGTGATCGAAATCAAATAAGACATTATATGGGCAGTCGGGCTATCCCACCTACGCAGGATACCTCACTTACCAGAGGTCCCCCACCTCCATGTAAACGGGCCCTAAATGTATGAGGGAATTTTTAGGGGTAAAAAAGAGAGTTACGTAATGTACATGT
The DNA here is from genome assembly GCF_036669915.1 of Pocillopora verrucosa. Lineage (NCBI taxonomy): Eukaryota > Metazoa > Cnidaria > Anthozoa > Scleractinia > Pocilloporidae > Pocillopora > Pocillopora verrucosa. The sequence goes on along the minus strand of NC_089321.1, from coordinate 13,557,907 downwards.
GACATCCCCAGATAAACAAACGTGTGTTATTAAAACGAAAAAGCTTAAAAAGCTTCAGATTGTCATTTACAGCCACATAGTCTTGAAATTTTACAGCTAATACTAAGTATTTAACAGGATCTTTTTTCATTGTTTCTTTTTTAATTTTTCAAAGGTAGATTTTAGATATTTCGATCGCTTCTTTGGAGAAGGGTCATGATGTGCCAATACATACTGCCACGATTAGAATGATTTTTGGGGGAAAGAACTTGAAAAGGTTGAAGCCTTCACAACTGCACGGCTTCATAGGTGTCGCGTGACTCGGCCAGTGCTACGTTATGGCGAAGCTTGCGTAATACAAAAGAGCCTTATGCCCTATCTTACTTCAAGCGCTGATCCCGTTCTCCATGGCAAGAAATGTCATGTCCTGACCTCAAACTTAATATTTTCTAGTCTGGCTCTCCTAATCAGTCGATAAGTACTTACATATGATTACAAACCGAATTGGAATCCACACAGTCCCACCACTATTATAACTGTTCGCCAGATAGTAAAAAAAAGAAATTTCGATTCCTTAACCCGTTTGAGATGACAAGGACGGCAGTGTTGCCTCCGGCCTGACTGTCGGCGTCCGTCATGACCTTCTATAATGAACGTCAAACTTCTTCGACGGAAAACCGCCTACAGACACCGTCAACCGTCCATAGAGCTTTTCCCTGAAGGCAATGGCTGTATACATAATCAATCTATCATTTCGTAAAAAAGGCTGTAGTTATTCATCGTAGTGAATAACAATAAAAGCTAAGTGTTCCGTTTGTCTCACGATGTAGTCACATGTGATGTAGATTGCGGCGTTTCGACTGCACACTGCTAGTCTTCTTCAGGCGATGGGGTCGACTGGTCATGCGTGATCTTCTAAAGCACGATGCTCTGCTGTGATTGGCTGTTTTTTCAACAGCTCTGATTGGCGCATTACGATCCTTGCTGTTTCACTCAGTAATTTGCTCCCCAAGCGGTCCGCTATCGCGCGGATCTCCCGTTGTTGTGTTTTTTGATCGTGGGCATCCACGCTTCTGGAATTTCTATTCCACCATCCCTGTTGATGTTGTCAGGGTGAAGTCTTATATGAATGCCAATCAGAGCTGTTGAAAAAATAACCAATCACAGCAGAGCATCATGCCTTATAACATCACGCATGACCAATCTATCATTGTTGTATCTCTTATAGTGAGCAGTATTGTGATTTAAAAACTGTAACATTTCCTCCGTTCGTTTATATTGATTCGAGTTTAAGCGAGTCTGAAGACGCTATTGATTTTGAGTCAGCAGTTAAGCAGGGGGGGGGGGGGTGGGATGGTTTCAATTGAATAATCCCTTAGCTGATTGAATCGCCTGTACGCTCTAGGCATCATGATAATCAACTGTTGCGCAAGATTTACCTAAAACATAACACCATCCTTTGGTGCTGAAATCATAAACACTCATTTTCATATCTCGTGTTTCATGGCCACATACATAATGGAAGGGCTCTCAAAATTAGCAATGTTTGTGGTTGAAACGTTTATTGACCAGGTAAAAAATTCAACGGCTTATTTAAAACTTGGATGTTAAATCCGTGAAACAATTGGCCGCTCAAAGTAGCTTCAAAATAGCAGTAATGATCGTGTGCAAATGTAGCTGAAACGAAATAAATTCACATCGCAACCTCGTATATCCTATTTGATCACCTTTGCCTTGATAATATTATGATAAAAAAACTTTCCTTATTGTTGTTTTTGGGTAATTTTTTTCAATCGCAAAGGGGTCCGTGTGAAGGTGAAAAAAATTTCCCCCTAATTTATTTTTGCTTTTAGTGTGTTTGCTTCACTTTGACCCAAAACTACAGGGTAAGCTTTCGCCAAGAGACACCAAGAACTGCAAAAAGTGTTCCCTAATCAGAAGTGTAACGGATGGGAGCCAAAGTTTTTTTTCTCACTTCAGTCTCCTTAAAACAGCAGTGTTGACGATCAACTTAAAGCTACATAAATGTATGTTCCAATCAGCCAAAAATTGATCAGATACACTGATCAACAAGAAAATCAAGGCAACTTCATGTGTTCCTCATAGTGGCTAAGGAGCTGGGAAGCACTGCTCAGTTCCTCCTGGCAAATCCAGCAAGTAAATGTTTCATCGTAATTTGAAGAATATGGTTGCTGTGCAAAGTGCAATCTTTCGTGTTTTTGTAGTGTTCTTTTTCGACAAAACCACTTCTCACACATTTTGCACTGGTATGGTTTCTCTCTAGGGTGGGATTTTTCATGTCTTTGTAGACTACCTTTTTGAGTAAAACACTTGTCACAAGTTTTGCACTTGTATGGCTTCTCTCCAGTGTGTAATCTTTTGTGTATTTGCAGACTTCTTTTCGTAGTAAAACACTTGTCACAAGCTTTGCACTGGTATGGCTTCTCTCCAGTGTGAGATCTTTCATGTCTTTGTAGACTACTTTTTTGAGTGAACCACTTGTCACAAGTTTTGCACTGGTATGGCTTCTCTCCAGTGTGAGATCTTTCATGTCTTTGTAGACCTCTTTTTCTAGTAAAACACTTGGCACAAGTTTTGCACTGGTATGGCTTCTCTTCAGTGTGGGATCTTTCATGTATTTGCAGACCTCTTTTTCTAGTAAAACACTTGGCACAAGTTTTGCACTGGTATGGCTTCTCTCCAGTGTGAGATCTTTCATGTCTTTGTAGATTACCTTTCTGAGTAAAACACTTGTCACATGTTTTGCACTGGTATGGCTTCTCTCCAGTGTGGGATCTTTCATGTATTCGTAGACTTCCATTTGAAGAAAAACACATATCACATGTTTTGCACTGGTATGGCTTCTCTCCAGTGTGGTTTCTTTCATGGACTCGAAGACTTCCCTTATGTGTAAAACGCATATCACAATATTTGCACTGGTTTGGCTTCTCTCCAGTATGTAATCTTTCATGTACTTGTAGATTTATTTTCTGAAGGAACCACTTGTCACATGTTTTACACTGGAATGCCTTCTCTCTAGCGTGTGATCTTTCATGTATTTGTAAATTATATTTTCGATTAAACCACTTGTCACAAGTTTTGCACTGGTATGGCTTCACTCCAGTGTGGGATCTTTCATGTTTTTGTAAATTACCTTTTTGAGTAAACCACTTATCACAGGTTTTGCAATGGTATGGTTTCTCTCCAGTGTGGGTTCTTCTATGTACGTTTAAATTTCCCTTAGATGTAAAACGCTTTTCACAAGATTTGCATTTCAATGCCTTTTCCATACAGCTTTCAAATTTTGCAGATTCTTTACACATTGATTTGATTTTCCACTCTATTTGTACCTTCTCAGTACAGGATCTTTTTGGTTTTCGCCACTTTAGCACCAACTGAGAGACAGCAAAGTAATCTAAAGTGCTAGAAGAAAAGAAATACATTAATTCAAGTATGAGGGAGATTAGACAGAGTTGTACCATTTACATTCAGTAGCAATAAATTAACTCTTAGACCAAGAAGATTGGGGGGGGGGGGGGGTTGGATCAAGAGGCTTTTATCCGGGCAACTGTCTACTTTTGTAGCTGTTTCTTTCTCTTGGACACATATTTGTTGTCATTTTGGTCAAATTTGGCTCACAGATATAGGACATATTAAACTACAAGTAATGTGTGGTTGAGGGCTGTTAAGTTTCATAACTACTGTTCTTTTGACATGCCAAAAATAATAGTGAAAAAAGTGTAAAATCTGAAAAAAAGGTCTGCCATGTTGAATGACATCACTGGTTCCCCAGCAGCACCATTTGTATATGTATCCCATAATATTCACATCATAACAAGGTAAAAACCATATAAAAAAACGCAACATAATGCTGGGTGGGAAGGGTGTCCCATCAACCCCCCCCCTCAGAGGTATGAATTTGCATCTACATGTATGTTACCTCTCTTAAAATACATTTATATGTGTATACCAAAATATCTGTACACCAAATCACTAACATGTTTCTACATTTATTTTGTAAGGAAACTCTTTGACATGGCTTTGGGTGACAAAGGGCCAGCCACCTCAAAAGAATTAAGACTTATAGTTACTCCAAACCTTTCCAGGCAAGTTCAAGAAAAATTTGGTGTAGTGGTACCTATGTAGTACCTAGTTAGTACGTGGGAGGCATGGGCTTGAATGTCATCCAAACCTCATTTTTTCTTTCAGGCTTCCTTTCTGCAATTGCTTGAATTGCAAGCCAACTGCGAGCATCATTACTTTTCTTTACAATTATTGAAATCATATGTTCTTTTGGAAACACTGGTTTTATCAAAACATCCTCTATGTTCAAGATATCTTTAATATACATCTGAAGAGCCCAGATGAATAAAACTCCTAAACCTGAGCCACTGAATACAACCAAGGTGCCTGGTACCCTTAGCAGATTTGACCAGCATGCACTGTACACATCATTATAGGATCATTAATGATAGAAACACCATCAAACCATCTGGTGACAAATAGTGAAAAACTACTTCTCCTATCTATTTTGAAAACTGGGAGATTAAATTCTCTTTTACTGGGCATACATGAATCAACATGATACAACAAATTAACATAACTCTATTTTAAGCTTTTAAACAGGATTACAAAAACAGGAAGATGATTATTTAGAATTCCATTAACAAATAGTACAAAATATTCTTCTGGCCAAACCCAGACTCATGGAGCACAGACTGTGACAAAGAAAAAACTTTTACTCGCTCCAAAGGCCCTAGCATCATGGTTAAATAAAGTATAGGCTTTTGAGTGCCACTTTCCCTAAGAGCGGTCCCTTCGACTTCCCGTTGGAGAAAAGCTTTCTTTTACTTTTTCCATATCGAGGCCAAAATGACCGGAATGAAACAAATTAAATTACCTTGTACTCGAGGATTTCGCTGAAGAGCTGTTATTACTTCAAATGACTCGATACGTCGTCCTGGCATTCCACGACAGAAATCAGGGCTGAAATACCCGCAGTCACTACAATCTTTCCTTTCCATGAATCATATAAACATTAAAAAGAAAATCTCAGTAAATTCTTCGGTCCGTTTTAATAGCTTTTGAAATGAAACAGGTCATTTGCCGAGGGAAAAATTAGCACAATCACGTCACGCAATACGTCTAGCTGGGGTTTATTCAGTTGATTTTGACGGTCGCCGGGAAATGTTGAGTTTGTCGCTCAAAACCGGGATGGCCCATAAGAGCGTAAAATCATTAACGATGAGAACAAATACCCAGAAAGGAGGAATAGTTAATCGCGTTTCGTGTGCTAAATTTCTGGAGAAACTGCAAGAATTCTTTCAGAGTGTATGCATGTTGTTTTGTAATTAACAATGTCACGTATTTTAACTTGTTTGTGTGTCCTTTGAAGCAACGCGATATGTCTGTGATGACCAGAGTGCCAAATTTTATCCTTTAATTTTGATCTTGTCCACACTGTGTGTATTTCATGACCTGATATTTCAACGAAAATTATCGAGAAGGCGCCTTCCGATCACCTTTGTTTACTTTTAACATTTCCACCTTTACCTTCGGTGTTAATATGTAATCCACAGTGATTTGCTTCAACACAGTGTTACCAGAGTCAACCTACACTAGCGACTAAATACAGGAGAGGCTCCTACCTGTAATTGGATGATAAAAATAGTAAAAGTTAATAGTTATATCTTAACCTCTTGCTCGTGGATATTGTATAACCTTATGCCTCCCAGCAGAACAATGAATCAACAATGCGAGTGAAAACACCGATGTGTCGAACAAAAATTGGTTACTAACATAACAAAGAGAAGGCAGAGCCTTTCTTTCTCATTCAGTGGGGTCGTCCAACGATACTCCGGCGATGACTTAAGCATCTGCTTACTAACTGCGCTGACTAAACTCGTTTAGTTTAGGTGGACGATCAGAGACTGGAGCTATTCCCACATTTCACCGCTGACAGGAATGGCTACGACTGGTGCTTTTAATTTTTTTTTTCGTTATGGCTAAATAATTTACACACTGAGATACACTAATAAAACTGAAAGAGTGTTTTATAAGGTTCTTCTTATGTTGAACTTTATAATACTTGCAAATGAAGCCCTCTTGTATTAATACAGGGCCATGTAGTTTCTAAGTTTTAAAATAATTCAGCAACTATATGTCACGTTTGGAAGATCACGCAATGTTGCGTGGCGCTGCGACCGATATTTTTAATTTACAGTATGCTCTGCTTTTGTGGAACGCTAATTTTCTGGGATAATTGTTCGCATGAAGGACAAATCCTTTTATCGGGCTCCTCATTTCTATTTTTGCTCAACACCTAAAGGATGAAAGTCGCGGATTAATTTAATTTTGCTTGATAATTTTTAACAACTCCACTAAGAAAAGGAAAAAAAAAAAACAAACAAACAAACAAAAACGTCTGATCAGTCAAACCATTGGCAGCAACTCTCGCACTGAATCATGTCGAGGTACCGTGACTGTTCGCAGTGATGGCACAATCAGTCTTCGGACAGTTTTTCGGCTATAACCTAAGAGAGTAAAATGATTTTAAGATTTTTTGTTCAAAACTAATGAAGGCTGTTCATCACATGACGCTGTTTTGGAACGTATATATCTCGTTTGCTATTGTATTACTATTGTTTTAGACAAGGTATTTATACCACTGAAATTTAAGAAAGAATTAGTACACTGATAAACCACGTTTTCTGTAAAGTACACGAGCCATCCTAACCTAATTTGCAAACTGCTTTCCAGGCACCATCTGTAATAAACCTCTTAAAATCTGCTAAGTTAGCTTCTACTGCCTCTCCGGGTATCAAAGATGCCCTGTCTATATCCAATACGTCAGAAACAGACAGTTTAATGGCAGATTTAACCAGGTCTTCAATGGAGTGATGTTTTTCCTTAGTAAACCAGAGAAGCATTTCTTGTAATCACACAAGAGAAATAAACAGATGGTGAGGTGAGACATGTGTGATAGGCAAAGAGGAAAAAATTTCAAACAATGAAGCATAACATACCTTGTGCGCCATCGTTTCGCCGGATATGAAGCCTACAGGTACTTTGCTGTTGTTCTGCTCTGATTGCTCATTATTCTTCTAATTCTCAATCATCTCCATCCTCTCTTCCTTGGTTGGGTTTTCCAACATGATATTTCTCTTCTGTGTCCTTCGTTTGGTGGAAAAGAAACGTTTCTGGACCTCAATTTTTTGTTTCAGATGCACTCCCTTTAGGTATAGCAGCCGACAGTGTACTTGTCGTATACTTGTGCTGCACCATCAAAGTGAAAAAACTACAAGAGGAATTGACATTTTTCTTCAACTGTTGCAGCGCATCTTCATCTTCACAGACTTTAAGGGATCGTTTCGTCCTCTTCATGATACTTTCCCCATTTTCGCCCACAGTTCCTTTATTAAGACAGTCTTGCAGAAAGTTCATCTCCTTGGTGCTGTCATGGTATGCAGTATCACTTGATGCTTCCTGGTAGTCAGGATCCATGGAGCTATTTTCTGGGCGGGGTAACCGACTAGGGTTGTCTTTACGAAGCTACCAGTCAAACATCTGTTCGCGACCTTAATCAACCACTGAGAATTTTATTATATGATTGTCACACCGTCTTTTTTTTTTCTACTTTCGCATCTCGCAGCCCCTCGTACGCGGATTTTCTTGTAATTGTTTCGATAAAACCGCCTGGGAGTCGTACTGATCATATAATAAATATTACTGAGAAAGTACATGGCCCTGCGTTAACAAAAATATCAATATAGGAAGAACGTAGTAAAACGCTCTTTCAGTTTTTATCTCAGTGTATAAATCATTCAGTCAAAACGAATGGCAGAAAAGAAAAAAAAAAGATAAATAAAAAATAAAATAAAGTAAAATAATGAACGCATGAGTCGGAGCTATTCCTGTCAGCGGTGAAATACAGGAATGGCTCCAGTCTCTGGTCGTCCGCCTGAGCTGGCTAAAATGAGTTTAGTCAGTGGAGCTAGTCAGCGAATAGCTCTGTCATCGCCGGAGTATCACTGAACTACCTCATTGGATAAGAAAGGCTCTGCCTTCCCTTCGTTGTTAGTAACCATTTCTCGTTTGATGCATCGGTGTTTTCACTCGCATCGATATTTCATTGTTCCGCTTCGAGAGACACGGGTGAACAATACTCACGAGTATGGAGTTAAGATATAACTTATTAACTTTTACTATTTTTATCATCCAACTACAGGTCCAAGCCATTCCTGTATTTAGTCGCTAGTTCAACCTACAGAGGACGCCATCTTGTAGATGCAGCCTCGTTCCCGGGTTTCTCTCTCTTGTTTCCTTGAAAGAGGAAGAGAGGACATTGTGAACAAGATCTTTCAGCATTTGTAGCAACCGTTTCAGCAAAATGTAGATCTAAAGCATACATCAAGCACGTAAAAAAATAAAATGATTTCATAGAAAACTTCGATTTATGCAAATTTCTTGAATCAATGACTGTTAATAGGTGAAAATCATACATGTGAACTGCGGTTTAAAAAATGAATATGACAGCGATCTTCGCAATAGTGAACACTACCGAGTATCATTTAGACTGTAGGGGAAAATTTACACCAGCATCAAGATTAAAACTTTTCGAACCTTAGTGACCTTGGCCTGTAGCAAGTTTGTTCTGGTCAAGTAATGTTTAAGCTGAGTGATGGCCTGTTTACGTGAAGGTAGGAGACCGCAGGTAGGTGAGGTAACCCGCCTATCCGAATTAAAAAAAATAGCCTGCGTTGACATTCAATCTTACAACCCCGGGGTAAAGTTCGAAGAGGTTGTTGGCGCGTTCGCAAATGTAACATGAGCATGATCCCGGCTAGGCGGGTTACCCCACCTTTAGACGTTTACCCCGGCTGAAACGGTAACCCTACCGGGTAGACTATAGCTTCACGGAGTATGACTCGACGACACGAACATTAACGCCACGAGGTGTGACTCGACGACACGAAGAACGGACACCATATTTTTCTCCGATACAACTCCGTAGTATTATCAGATCGTGTTATCGGACCGTCTTACCGAAACCATCTTTCAAGATCAGCCTTGTTCCCAGGTTCCTTTCGATCTTTCTTTTTTCAATGAATTAAGAGAGGACACTGGGATCGAGATTGGCATATAACGCTGACATAATCAATCAATTATTATTGTATCTCTTATAGTGAGCAATATTATGATTAAATAGTGTAACATTTACTCCACTCACATATGTGATCTCAGTTTTTACGACTCTTAAGAGCCGATTGATTTTGAGTCTACAGTTATGCAAAAGAGGAGGGAGGGGGTGGTTTCAATTGAGTAATTCCTTGGCTGAATCGCCTCTTCGCTCCGGGCACTATGATAATCAAACGTCGTGCAGGATCTACTTAAAACATAATAAGTCATTTATTGTTAAAATCATAAAATTAATCTCCACATTCCATGTTTCATGTCCAAAAAATTAGGAATGTTTGTGGTTGAAACGGTTATTGACCAGGTCAAAAATTCAACGCCTTGTTTATAACTTGGATGTTAAACATGAAACAGTGAGTCGTTCAAGGCAGCTTGAAAATAACAATAATGATCATGTACTAATTTACTTGAAACAATGTGAAAAAATTCACATCGCAACCTTGTATATCCTATTTGGTCACCTTTACCTTGATAATATCATGATTAAAAAACTTTTCTTACTGTTCTCTTGGGAGCATTTTTTCAAACGCAAAGGGGTCCATATAAGGGTTTAAAAAGTTTCCCTCTATTTATCGTTAGTGCGTTTTGTCTTTGGTTTGTTTGCTTCACTTTGACCTAACACTACTGGGTAACCAATCGCCAAGACCCCAGAACTAAAAAAAGTGTTCCCTGATCAAAATTGTAACAGATGGGAGCCAAAGTTTTCTTCTCACTTGATTCTGCGGTAAAACAGCCGCGATAAGGATCGAGCAAAAGCTACTTAAAAATGTGTGCTCTAATCAGCCAAAAACAAATCAGATAAAGTGATCAACAATAAAATCAAGGCAACTTCATGTGTTCCTCATAGTGGCTAAGAAGCTGGGAAGCACTGCTCAGTTCCTCCTGGCAAATCCAGCAAGTAAATGTTTCATCGTAATCTGAAGATAATGGTTGCTGTTCAAAGTGTAATCTTTCGTGCTTTTGTAGTGTTCTTTCTAGAGAAAACCACTTCTCGCACATTTTGCACTGGTATGGCTTCTCACCAGTGTGGGATCTTTCATGTCTTCGAAGATTGCCTTTTTGAGAAAACCATTTGTCACAAGTTTTGCACTGGTATGGCATCTCTCCAGTGTGGGTACTTTCATGTATTTGTAGACTTCCTTTTCTTGTAAAACTCTTGTCACAAGTCTTACACTGGTATGGCTTCTCCCCTGTGTGTGATCTTTCGTGTCTTTGTAGATGACCATTTTGGGTAAACCTCTTGTCACATGTTTTGCAATGGTACGGCTTTTCTCCAGTGTGGGATCTTTCATGTATATACAGACTTCTTTTCGAAGTGAAACATTTCTCACACATTTTGCACTGGTATGGCTTTTCTCCAGTGTGTGATCTTTCATGTATTTGCATACCTCTTTTTGTGGTAAAACACTTGTTACAACTTTTGCACTGGAATGACTTCTTTCCAGTGTGTGATCTTTCATGTATTTGTAAATTACCTTTTTGAGCAAACCGCTTGTCACATGTTTTGCACTGGTATGGCTTCTCTCCAGTGTGTGATCTTTCATGTATCTGTAGATTACCTTTTTGAGTAAACCACTTGTCACATGTTTTGCACTGGTATGGCTTCTCTCCTGTGTGGGATCTTTCATGAACTCTTGCATTTGCAATATAAGTAAAACCCTTATTACAAACTTTGCATTTAAATGGCCTCTCTCCAGTGTGTGATCTTTCATGCATTCGCAAACTTCTTCTAGTAGTAAAAAACTTTTCACATATCTTACACTGGTATGGCTTCTCTCCAGTATGAGATCTCATATGTGCTTTGAGAGTTTCTTTTTGTGTAAACCACTTGTCACATGTTTTACATTGGTATGGCTTCTCACCAGTGTGGGATCTTTCGTGTCTTCGAAGATTACCTTTTTGAGAAAACCATTTGTCACAAGTTTTGCACTGGTATGGCATCTCTCCAGTGTGGGAACTTTCATGTATTTGTAGACTTCCTTTTCTTGTAAAACTCTTGTCACAAGTCTTACACTGGTATGGCTTCTCCCCGGTGTGGGATCTTTCATGTATTTGCAGGCTTCCTTTTCTTGTAAAACTCTTGTCACAAGTCTTACACTGGTATGGCTTCTCTCCAGTGTGTGATCTTTCATGTCTTCGCATACTTCCTTTTCGAGTAAAACACTTGTCACAAATTTTGCACTGGTATGGTTTCTCTCCAGTGTGGGTTCTTAAATGTACTTGTAACTTTCCCTTAGATGTGAAATGCTTTTCACAAAATTTGCATTTCAATGTCTTTTGCACACAGCTCTTAAATTTTGCAGATTCTTTACACGTTGATTTGATTTTCCACTTTATTTGTACCTTCTCAGTACAGGATGTTTTTGTTTTTGCCATGTTAGTGCCAACTGAGAGACAGCAAAGTAATCTAAAATGCTAAAAGAAAAGAAACACATCAATTCAACTGGAGGGGGATATAAGTTGGTTTTACCTTCCCTTCCCCTTCCCCCTCCCCCCTCTACCATCAAGAGGGTGGAGGGGGGGAGAGGGGGAGGGGTGAATGCCACATGCCCTTTAGATTTTTTTAAAAATTTTATCAAGAGGCTTTTAGCTGGGCAACTGTCCACTTAAGTAGCTGTTTGTTTCTCTTGAAGACATATTTGTTTTGATGTTGGTCAAATTTTCCTGATAGATATTGGAGATATTAAATGATGAGTAAGGTGTGGTTGAGGGCTTGATAAGAGATAAGATAAGATAACTTTATTTATACACGGTATTTCCATCAGTTGTTAATTATCTATAAAGGTATATCTATCTTCCTAACTATAATAAAATCTAATAATAACAATTCAAATAAAAGAAACAAATAAAAAATCTGCTTTTCATGGAGGCCGTGTCTAAAATTTACTTAAAATTAAGATATTACTTTAAACTGTGGAGAGCTATGAAAGAATGAAAGCTTTAACGTTAGAAATGAAAGTACAGTAAATCTATTAGTCAATTTCTGAGTGTCATTTCTACTTTCCTGTTAGGTTTGATTGCTACTGTTCTTTTGATAAGCCAAAAATAATAGTGGAAAAAGTGAAAAATCTAAAAAAAAAAAAAAAAAAGGCTGCCATGTGGAACCATTTGTATATCTATCCCATAATATTCACATCATACAGTCTATCTAATTCAGGTAAAAGCCTTTCAAAATATTGTAACATAATGCTAGGGAAGGGGGATATCTAATCACAACCCTCCCCTCCCTTGTACCAAAGAGGGGGTATGAGTTTGCATATACATGTAAGTCACCACTCTTAACCCTTTAACTCCCAGAAGTGATCAACACGAAACTTCTCCCTACAATATTCATACATTATTCAGCAAACAGGTAATGAGAATATTCAAACTTATCAGGTAGAAGCTGCTATCTTGATCTAGCACCATGTTCTTATAACTAATTTACAAGGAAATGTGTAGCATTTAGAGTGGAGAACTAGCAAATAAGATCTTGGGAGTTAAAGGGTTAAAATACATTCATATGTTTTTTTCCAAAATATCTGTAGACCAAACTACTTAAATGTATCTACATTTACACTTCGTATGGCTTTGGGTGACAAAGGGACGGCAGTCTCAAAAGGAGTAAGACTTACAGTTACTGTAAGTCTCACAAGTTCACAAAATTAATGGTACCTTTCGGTGGGTTGTGTAACTGAGTATTTTTACGAGTTGTTCTGGCACTACTCGTAAGTAAAAATAGTTCGTGATACTACACACCAAAACGTCTGAAAATAAAGTACATACTAAACCATTACTACCACCGCGGAGTAATGGGCTAAATGTAACATTTCTACCCTTACCTTCGATGTTAATATGTGTTCCACAGTAATTTGCTTCCACACAGCGTTACGACAGTCAACCTACGAAGGACGCCATCTTACAGACGCAGCCTCGTTCCCGGGTTTGTCTCTATCGTTTCCAAAAAGGAGGAAGAGAAGACACTGGGAACGAGCTTTGCACATAATTGAGCAACTTTTGGTATTTTGAGCAACATATAGCTTTAGATACATATCAAGCACGAAAAAGTCAACGATTTCATAGAAAACTTCAATTTATGCAAATTTCTTGAATTAATGACTGTTTATATAAAAATCATATATGTGAACTGCGGTCTAGGAAATGAGTATGGTGGCGATCTTCGCAGTAATGAACACTACAGAGTATCATTTAGACCGTAGGGGAAAATTTACACCGCCATCAAGGTAAAAAAAACCCTTTAAACCTTAGTGATCTTGGCAGATGATGCAGTTTTATCTGATCAAGTGATGTTTAAGCAGAGTGAGGGCCTGTTTACATGGAGGTGGGAGACTACAGGTCGGTGGGGTAACCAGCCTAGTTGTGGTCGAAAAATAGCCTTCACAACTGCACGACTTCATAGATGACATGTGGCTCGGCTTATGTTACGTTATGGCGACGCTTGCGCATTACAATGATGACAGCCACGCAAACACTATGGCGATAGCCACGACTCCACCAACCACTCCGACTGCGACAGCGTGGACAGGGACAGACGAGTCTCTGCCTTCATTAACTATGGTGTCTGCAGCTGATAATACAACATGATAGAAGATGATGTAAAAATTAGGTTTAAGTTGAAGTTGCAGTCGTGAAAAACTGCATTCACCTGTGTATTAGGCTGAAAGACAAGCCGCTGTTCGGGAAATGAGCCCGCACTCCTCATCCTTTCTGAGGAGGATTGAGGCCAGGACCACAGAAAACGGTGAAAATCAAATCAGTTTTCTTCTTGGTTTTACTGGAAAGGTTACACTGGGGAGTACAATAGAACTCTGCATTTGGATTGTAACTCGAGCTGTGATGAAAAATGACTGAAAGATTGTTTCAAGGGGGATAACTTTGGGCTTTGGTTCTATCTTATGTTATGGCAATAAAATTTCTAATGGACTCAAAATTTCATGGGGAGCAACGGATTATTAGAAACTTAGCTTGCATACAGTTAAAAGAAGTGATTATAAAAAATAACTTAACAGATATACAAACTGTTTTCGTCATTTTTGAGGTCTGCAAATATGAATGGACCAGTCCTTATATAGTATTCCGCTGCCACGCTATGCTCAATGGTCTGACGTCTCCTCCTTGAATCACCTGCACATAGAGCGCACTGCTGCTCACAGGTACTTGTGGTACTTTACGCAAACCTGAGCCGTGACGTGAAAATTAATCCTGACCAGAATCTTGACTGGCAAATCGGTAAGCCTCGAAATAGAATTCATCCGTTTCACTATTTGCACATTCAGGGTTTCTCACCACATCCCCTACCTGACAGCTAGGTACAAAAAAAAAACACCTCTCATGAGGTATCTTCAATTTGAATTTAAAATTGTAGTTCATCTCAGGAGCCTAATGCCCTATCTTACTTCAAGCGCTGATCCCGATTTTCATGGCAAGAAGTGATATGTCCTGACCTAGAGCTTAATATTTCCCAGTCCGGCTCTCCTACTCAGTCAGTAAGTACATACATATGATTACAAACCGAATTAGAATTCACGCGGTCCAATCACCATTACAACTGATCGCCAAATAGTGAAAAAAGTATTCAATTCCTTTACCCGTTTGAGATGACGAGGACGGCAGTGTTGCCTCCGGTCTGACTGTTAATGTCCGTCCTGACCTCTTTAAAATGAACGTCAAACTGCTTGGAGGGAAAACCGCTCTCTGACACAGTCAACCGTCCATAGAGCTTTTCCCTGAAGGTAATGGCTGTGTTTTGGTCAACTGGTAGGCCGTTTGTAGAATAATACATTGTGAAGGTAAAAAGCAACATGCCAGTGGCTGAAAAAAAAATTACGGTGTTAAAGAACGTTACGCTGACCTACTACCTTAGTTACGTCTTCTATCAAAGAGACCACCAAGAGATTCAGCAGCAAAGTCGCGTTAAGTTTTGAAATTTTAACTTTTATAACGTTTAATTCTTTATTCATATGGGCATATTATTGTATTATAGACGCCTTCTCAAACTACCTTTTCTAACGTCTGAAACGGATTTTTATCCAACGTATAGGCCATTTTACAGCTGTGTACCTAGTTGCCAAGCCTTTGATTTGGAGAGAGGCTAAAGATGACCTCGTTGTGATAGAGACCAGTATCTAGTTAGCATAATAACAAAGTCATTGGCATTTGAAAAGCAGCAAGGTTTGTATCATAACAAGGTCAACCTTAGCCTCACTTCTGTGTAAAGGCTTGGCAACCAAGCATGCAACTGTAAAATGGACTAAAAACCTCTTGTTCTTTAACTGCTTGTTTCACACAGAACAACGGCGGATATCCAAGCCAAAACTTGAAAAGTCACTTGACGTCGAAATGGGCGAGTTGAAGTTATTCTAAGAAACTATTCGATTTATGCTAGAAAGCTGTAGAATTGAAGCAGAGTAAACCAGCCTTTTCTGCCGAAGACCGCAAAAGGCTGCTGTAGGAGAAATTACAGACGAGTTAGGGCAACTGATCACCAGGCCCTAAAGCTAACTCTAATCCTTACCACAGCATACATCCATTGATAGATATACGCACTTTAAGCTGAGCCAAACCTAAACTAACATTGGCAACAGGGAACCCAATGCCAACCGTTTCTCTGGAAAAAAGCTTCCGTCAGTTCACGTTTCTTTTACCTTCATCAGAAGCTGTCTGTAAATGCAGGGGCAGGAAACTGGCCTGAATCCCAGTTTTCTCTTTGTTGTACAAACACTTGATGGTACAAAAGTGATCATATTTATATGTCACGTCAGAGCCAGTTGGTTCGGCGTCGATTTCAAACTCGTATGCCAAATAATCATTCTGGGAAACAGTCTCCTCGGTGAGGCTTTTCATACAAACGTTTGCTTGAAATGGTCCGCAATGCACTCTGTTTAATACTTGTGTAAAGGATGGTTTGCAGCTTTTTTTGGTATTAGGTCCTTTCAA
Source organism: Pocillopora verrucosa (assembly GCF_036669915.1). NCBI lineage: Eukaryota > Metazoa > Cnidaria > Anthozoa > Scleractinia > Pocilloporidae > Pocillopora > Pocillopora verrucosa. Next base: position 13,541,797 of record NC_089321.1, on the reverse strand, counting down.
TCTTAACTCTCAGCAAGGAGAGTTAAAATAAAGCGAATTTAACATTCTCTTTTTTCCTTTTTGAATAAGGAAAAAGAGTTGAAGCTGGTCACTTTTCGTATTTATAATTTGGTGAGTTATGAAAATGGTTTTTGAAATGGGTGGAAGTTTCTGAAAAGAACTGCGGTGTTGCGTTGGTAGGGGTATCAACTGAGTTGATAATGTAAATTGACCACCGTTGAGAGCTTCTACCGGCGTAGGAGGTTGACAGTAAGGAGAATTACCCATTTGATCTGTGAGTTAAAGGATTAACAGCGTTTCAGGTATCCTGTGTGATCAAATTACCAAACAGACGTACTGCAACGTAGAATATATTTGTTAAATAAATATTTTTAAAGATACCCTGACGCACGCGCTGAGAACCAGAACACTGATCATGAAATGAACCATATCCAACTTGATCCACGATCTTTGTTGATCCTCAGGCGTTGCTCTCTCGCACTCTTGAAATGTCTAGTGACAGACTTCAAAATGTGCGAGATATTCATTCAGAAGACTTGGCCAATTTTCAACTGCAATCCTGTAAAAACTTATGTCAAAATACTTTTAAAATCTTTATTCAACTTAGGTCAATATCTGGTGGGGAAGCAATTGAATTTCGGGGCGACGGAACTTCATCGAGGGCGAGGGAATTTGGGGTGACCGTGCATGGGGGCGATGTCACATGTTACCGAAACGATACGGTAAGGACTTCATGGTACGACCACGCCGCAGATCTGTTTCTCCAGATCTGCTAACTGAGCTGAGTGTATTTCGGGATCGTTTCCTGCCATATTCAGCGCTCTTTCTTTGAACCTTTGAACCTGAGATACCTTACTTCACAAATAGATTTGACGACGGTGAGCAATGGATTAAGGCTGCATTTCCGAGCTAGTTTTGAAACATGTGAACGAGATTCTAACAGTGCGTTAGAAACCACTACAGGTTACAAAAATTCATACATTGTAAACGTTAAGAAGGATATCTTTTCGTTGCTTAAATAAAAAACTTTTCAGAGCTTATTTATTTAAAATTTATCTTAATTATTTGATGCTTCTGAACGAGATTCGGATGATGTCAGTGTCTGAGCAACGCGCACCTACCCCTCCCCTAACAAATCATTAACCCCAGATTGTTTGCAATTGACGGTTGTTGGGTTAGGGGAGGGGTAGGTGCGCAGTTGTTCACACTGATCCCGAGATACAAATAATGCATCAGCAACCTCTACTGGTTACACAAAATCATACGTTAAAACCGTAAGAATTCCGATAAAGGAACGATCGCTTTAGTTGTAACTTCAGTAAACACAATAAGACAAAACTCAGGCATTGATTTCCCATCAAGGTTGTTTTGGAACAGACCTAGCAATTCTCTATACACAGACATCAATGGACTATCAAATGTTAACGAGGTATTCCCATTTCGACATGACCAAAGTATCTTACAGGAGGTAAATAACAAGGCAAATAAGTTCCATAGGGCTGTACTGAAGCTATGTAACTTTACGTCAGGTACAAATCTTCAGATAAAGGTCCATTCACGAACCCGCAAATAATCTGTGCTAACTAACATAGGTTTGTGATTGTTTCATTTGATAATATTGACCTAGAAGCGTCTATTTAATTCTTTAGCGTTATTACTTTTTAAAGTTACTTCTTAGCAACTTTCCTTTTTAGTTCTTCCTTATATGACAGAATATCGCCTTTCCATGGTGCTATTGTCTGTTTCTCACAAATCCAAATTTCTTTTGCAACCTAAAGAGAAAGGAAATTATCATTTAAACTACAACAAAGTTGCAAAGATTACTTACTTAAGAATCTTTTGTGCTACAACACTTTTTACTTCGACACAGCGATAAAATCTTAACATATTTTCCCTACTAAAACACGAGCTCCATGCCAAAACTTCTTCACTTTCACAAAGTAAATTTCATTAATAACTGCGCTTTTCGATTGAGTGTCATAAAACCTAAACCGAGGTTACCTCAGAGGCCAATCAGAACAAAAAGTAAATATATCACAAATAACTTGAAGCGCGGGAAAACGCGTATGGCCGAGTCGCAGTTGAGTCACAGTGCGAAATGAAGTAAACCAATAAAATCCTGAATAACTCTGGACTTTCACGAAAAAAGATTATATTCAAACCTGATTTATGAGTCGGAAATCGTGACTAACAAGCACCATTCCTCCTTCAAAGTCGTTGATAGCGTCCGCCAAAGCGTCGATGGTTTCCATGTCCAAGTGATTAGTGGGTTCATCAAGTAACAGGAGATGTGGAGCTTGGAAGGCCAGCCAAGCAAACACAACTCGGCATCGCTGCCCATCAGATAAATTACGCATGGGACAAATCTGTGTTTTGATTGGAGATAAAATTTCATCAATAAATTTTTTTTAACAGGTAAGCTTTTAAATTATTGGTAAAAAGAATTACACATTCTTCACGAGCGTGGGACAAATAAAGCATCTAATACCCGAGTGAATCTTCCTATTCGCCCATTAAAGTTTCGACACTCACCAAAACAAAACACAGAGTGAAGTGCCTTGCACATGAACTGAAGACATGAATAAAGGGCGTAAGTCTTTGAAGAAACTGTGATCCAACTTCCGTAGGGGCAATACAAGACAATTTTGTTTTAACTGAATTTAAAATTTGGATTGACCACTGTAAAGATTTTCTAGAGGTGACGTTTTGAGGGTGAGCCCTTCGTCTCAGCGAGCTCGAGTTGATAACGTACATTTGCCATAGTAAAGAGACTACAAAGCTGACGTCTCGAGAGGTAGCCTCTCGCTCAAAACGCCAGCTTTAGGTCCCTCTATGGTAAACAGTTCAAATTATTAACTCATTTGGTGAAACCAAATAACCCCAAAACACAGTTCTATGACCTGACAGAGCTTTCATCAAGACCACCAGATTCAGAGCCTCGCTCGTTGCTCGCTTGAACATTGCTCAGCAATCGTTGTGTACAGTGTAAGGCGGATGTTTTAGTTAAGCTTCTCCTCCAGTCTTACATATTCCTGCTTTCAACACTCTTAATTAAAAATTGTGAAATTGTGAATGTCAGAACGTCTACTTTAATAAATACACTCCATTCTGCCATTTGTCCGTTCAGTATCATAGATCACACATGACGTCAAAATGCAGTGAGCAAAAAAATATTTCGCACACGAGGCACAGCCGAGTATGTCACTGATTTGGAACTTCTGAAATCTTTCAGTGAACAGACCTACGTCTGTCTCTAAAACATTATAACAAAGTACCTATCAAAATACGTGCGCGATGCAGCTTATATAAAAATTGCTTTCTCCTAGTAATTTTAATCTGATGATTTTTATACTCGTATTCTCAAGAGTTTAGGTGTCTAAGACTTGATACTACAATAAAGTTTCTTATCTTAAGTTTCGTATGTAATACAAAGAAGCTTTAAGGTGGTGGCAATATAAACATCGTGTTTACCGACCTGTTGTTTTCCTGTCAGTCCATATCTTCCTATTGACTTCCGCATGTCCTCCACCTCTTTGATTTCAGGAAAGCATTTCATCATGAATGCAAGAGCTGACATGTCCAGTTCTAACATGTCTTGAAGATGCTGCAAAGAACAAGGAAAACTTCAGAATTAATCATGCAACACAGTAACAAACACAAACCTCTTTTGAAGTACATGAGCATTTTTTGTCACAATAGGCTTAATAAGGAATGTGACATCAGCTAAAATCAAGACACAGTTGTAATTAATCATAATTCTTCAAACCTGATGATAGCGGCAAATCTTCAGGTGATTATGCCTTCGTATAAGCCCATCAGTAGGTGTCAGTGTTCCATCAAGTAGCTTCAGCAGTGTGGACTTGCCAGCTCCATTGGGACCCACCAGAGCTATTCTGGACTCTAAGTCAATTCCAAAATCCAACTTCTTGTAAATGGCAGGCTGAAAATAAAATTAAAAAAATATATCTGTAAATGGCAGGAATGAAATGGACTCAGTAATAGTGACCGAGGTTTGGACAACCTCAGCGGAATTCACCATCACCACAAAGGCACTAGTAAAGACTTTTGATTGGGTGATTGTGGGATCAAGCAAATGCAATCATAACAGTGTGATGTTTTCTAGGAGCAATTTCAGTTTCTCTTTCAACATACACTAGTGCTACAATGTCTGCAGTACACTTTAATAGCATGGTAGTTCACCTTATCTTCTCCATAGCTGAAGCTCATTGTTTGTACTTGAACAACTGGTGGGGCAAGTTTTCCACAGTCAGGAAAATAAAACGTCAAGACCTGTTGGTTGAGAGAATAAAAAAATCAGTGGAGTAAAAAACCTTAACCCTTTCCAATTTTTGCTTCCCCCCAGCAGCTTACAGCTCCTTCAGCACTCAAAGGCACAAGCTTTTATGGTTGAAATTGTCCAACAACAGTTTCACCCTTCAAGTCCCGTTCATAAAACAGAATTTCTCCTTACAATATCAATACAATATCAGGCAGACAAGTGATGAGAATAAAGAAAGATATCAATTAGGGGATTATAAGTTGATCCAATACCAAATTCTCCAAACTAATGTCACAAAAACTTTCTGGCAGACAGTAAGGAGAATTACTAATGAAATCTTGGGAGTTAGAGGTTAACAGTAAGTGTAAAGCTAGTAAATTTGGAAGTGGTCCTATAAAACAATTTTGTCATGAATACCTAATACTCACTTGGAAAGTGTAAATCAGTACTAACTACAGTTAACTGTTGTTGTCGTAACAATTTCATCTCAATTTGTGTCTTGTATATGAGTGCAAAGGTAAATGAAGAGCAAAGTACTGTATGATGCTGCAGGCCTAATTCTTTACCTTGTCTTTGACAACTTTTTCTGTGAGGCCACCTGCCACCATTTTGCTAAGGACCTTTTCTTTGCTTTGAGCCTGTCTGGCAAGCTTAGCACTTCCGTGACCAAACCTGGCAATGTAGTCCTACAATCATAAAAAGAAAAACAAATGAACTATAGCAGTCACTAGCATGGTTTACTGGTCATTATAATGACAAGTCACATATTCTTGTACAAGCAGTACTAACAAAAGAAAGAAAGAATTTTTTGAACCATTTCTGGCAAGCAAGCCATGCATTTTGGAGAGGGTATCAGGGTTTGATAGGGGAGCTAGAGGCAGATGAATTTTGTTAAAAGTTAATTAATACTCTATTAGTTTAAAGCTACATTGACGATAATCCACCTAAAGTTTTGAGCCAGATAAGTAATGTGAACTGACTATTAACATAACATTTGCCTCAAAAGTCTATCTTTAAGAAACTGCTCAACCCCTCTGCACCCTAACATCAGTATGTATATTCTCCATACTGTTCTCTATACATTTCCTAAGGTGCTGACAAGGAGAATTTGTTTAACAATCAAGAGCTTCTTGAGTTTGTGACAATTTCCTTTATTCTTGTGACCTTATTGTGTGATTCAGGGGTGATATTGTAGAAAGAAATTGCATTCTACTTACTCTTTGCAGTCAAATTGTTAAAATAAAAAATGAACAGTCCTGGATAAAATCAATGTCAATTTTCTAGGTGCAATTTCTGCTTACTTGACTGGAATCTGGCTAGGAAGTCAGCTGTTTTAGTAAATCGCTTCAGGCGTTGTGTCCATCACAGCATCCCAGTAGAACTGAGAGCTGTTAAAACTCGGCCTTTTAGGTCATCATCCTTCCACAGCCAGATACTGCATTGTACAAACAGATCAATGTTGCTGGTGTACTTTTACAAGTTGTATTTCATTGATACTGTAAATACCTTCATGTGCTTTATTTGATCTTGTTCTCTGCTGTACTGTTTCATTTGGTTTTCCTCCAGTTCTGCTCTTGTTTTCATGTAAGAGTCATAGTTACCCTTTGGAAGAACAGAAAAAAAAAACTAAGACAGAAACTGCAAGTCTCATACTGCCATTACCCTTAACATTGTTACTGTATTCATAATAAGTTTGATTAGGAATATTAACTCTTTACAACCTAACATCAGGATTAAAATTCTCCATACTATTCTCTATACATTTACTAAGGTGCTGACAAGGAGAATTTGTTTAACAATCAAGAGTTTCTTTAGTTGGTGATCATTTACTTTATTCTCATGACGTCCATGTGTGATTCAGTAGTGATATTGAAAGGAGAAATTAGATGTTGGTCACTCCTAGGGGTTAGAGGGTTAAGGTCACACACTAAGAAAATGAAGACAGGAATTAGCCTCCTTGTTTACAACATAAAAACAACATCTACTTCTTTTGCCATAATATCTGTATGAAGTCACAAGAAATCCTCACAGGCAATAAATACAGAACAATAATGTTTTCACTAAAATGTTATCAATGTCATGCCTTCTGACAGAGTGCTTTTCAGTCAAATCAAGTTTTTGCCTTCAGGACTGTACAAGACTCATTTAAGAGAAAGCTCTTTTAGATTTTTGATGAAAGTAACTAAGTTATTTTCATTGAGGAAAGGCCTAGAAGGTGAAAAAAATTCCTGAGATCTCTGATACAAACAGCAAAATGTTATTTTGTAGAATTACTATGAGGAAAATAATCCGCGAGTATTGTGTGGGACTTTACAGATTTCTAAGAATTGTGCAGAATTGTGCAGAATTGTACAGGTTTCACAGACTGTGCCATTCTGCCCTCCATACACTCTAATGAAGGTGCTGTTATAATCTACAATGTAGGATCATTCTTACCCCATAATACACAAGTTTTCCTTTATGCATGTGGATAATGTTAGTGCACACCCCATTGAGGAAGTCCTGTGAATGTGATATCATCACCAATATCCTCTTGTAGCTGCAGGGAATCCAGCAAGAAAAGGGATCACCATACACATACTGGTTATTCTGTGCTAAATGTTCTCCATTAAGCTTAATTAAAACTATTTCATTTGACTGCCTTTTTTTAAGTTGATGTTTTATCTTTAAGAAACTTAATAAATCATATTTTAAAAAAGGAATTGGGGTTTTTCTCATGTATGTGTAAAATCATCTGGAAACAGAGGACTTTCTTGTTAATGTGTATTTAACAAATACATATAGACCCTGTGTTGCCATGCGTCTGTTCAGTAATAGATCAAAGATGACATTAAAATAGGGTAAGAACAAGAAAGTGGCATATGAAGTGTAACCAAGTGTGTCATTGATGTTCTTACCACAAGTCATATTGACTTCTTCTGTGATCTGTTGTAGCACAGACCCAAAGCAACATAAAATCTATTTGTTAACCAGAGAGAAGGAAAATATCCCAGCAAGCCAATGACTTGAACAAACTGCTGGAAGAGCCATAAAACTCACCTCTTCAGCTCTTCTTCCAGCCATACACATGCATCTAAATCCAGGTGGTTTGTAGGCTCATCCAACAAAAGAAGAGTTGGCTTTACAAACAGAGCTCGTGCCAAAGCGATTCTCATCCTCCAGCCTCCAGAGAAATCTTTTGTCTTTTTCAGCTGCATGGAAGGTGTAAATCCTAACCCACTAAGAATTTCAGCAGCTCTAGTTTCTGCCTTGTCGGCATCAAGGTCTTCAAGTCGTTCAAAGACATCCATTAATCTAGATGAAAGAATATTTCTGGCTTATTTCTCTTACTTATTCAAAGCAAAATAATGTTCTGTGGAGACCATACATAATTTCAAGCACCTATGGTGTTGCACAATTTATACTGCATTTTTACATACCAGCAAATCAATTTTTAAATGAAGATGATGAATTGCCTTGTCACCAGCATGGTACAAAAAAAAATATCTTCAACAGGTATTGAATCCCAGATCTTGGCTATTTAAAACCTTAAAGAAAACCCTGTAGTGTACATAAATGTATGCGTATAGATGAGGCATATATGTCAGTGTCATTCATTTGTATATAGTGTACCTTTAAATGTAACTTGACTGGCATTATGTTCCATAACAAGGGAGATCGCAATGTAAAAGTGCGCTGAGAGTATATGATGCAAAATCTCTTTTCTGTGAAAACAACACAGACCCCAACAAACAAAGGTTTCACATTTGGCCTTTCAATCTTAGAACATGGGTATATCTTAATTGGGTCATTAGGAAGGCATCTTACGAAGCAATTAGATTTAGCAACAAAACCATACCTGTCACTACCCTCATCTCCAAGTTTGGTGAGTTCTGCAGCCTCAGCCTCAAGTCTCATCCTCTCCTCATCAACCTCCATGACACACTCAAGAGCTGTCTTGTCAGAGGCTTCCATCTCATTCTTAAGATGAAATATGTCAATATGCTGAGGAATTGGAATGTCTCTACTTCCTATTGTCTCCAACATAGTGGATTTACCTGTTCAAAATACCAAAATTTTATAATAATTATCTAACCAATGAAGTATGTTCATTTAGCCCTTAACACCATAACATGAGTGTCTATACTCTACACACTCCTCTTTATACTGTACATTTACTGCCCTTAGTACTGAGAAAGAGAATTGGTTTAATGATTGAAGCTTCATAGCTTGTTAGTCATTTCCTTTATTCTCATGATGTAAATGAATGACTTAAGAGTGTAACTTAAAGGAGAAATTAGATCCTCATCATTCTTAAGATTTAAAGGGTTAATTACACATATACAAGTAAATTCCGTAAGTTTCTTTATAGCCAAACATAACTTTAAAATGTGCAGAGTTTTTGAGTCACATGAAAATAAAACAGACATTCAAGCATGGTTTTTCTTTTACATGATCAATTTCAAAACATAAAATTTCTAAAGAAAAAGAAAGGCACCTTATAGGCTACATTTTTACTAAAGAATTTTTATAACCATCACATTACTGATCTTCACAAGTGTATCTGGTGATTAATTTTGCACATAAAATATTCATCAGTCCAGAATGTCCTTTCTTGATCTACTGTTACTATCTGGCATTAAGTAACCCAAGAAATCATGTTGGAATGGAAAGTTGTTTCATAGTTCATACTCCTTGCTCAACAAACGATAATTTTTTTTAGTATTAGGAATGACCACGAGTTGACTGATTCTAACAAGAAAACATGTATACTCAAGTAAATTGTAAACATTTGTATTCCACTTCATAATAAAAGTTTAACAGTCCATAACTTTAGTGCAAATGAGGTAAAAATGATGGTAATCACACATTATTGTTGGCCATATGACTCGATGAAAAAAAAAATATCCCGCTAATTTTTTTTTTCTCTGTCGGAAAGCTATGATTTTACCTCATACTGGAAGAGTGTTGTTTCATCAATCTCTCCAATTCAAAGTATTTCTTGATACCAAAATTGTTTCCAAATATCATTAGAAAAAAGCATTTAAAAAGGGTAGATTTTTCTGTCAATGACTTGAGTTTCTACGTAATATCCTAGTAAGGAATTGATATCTTCTTGAATACTTCCGTTCCGATTTTGAAACATTCGTCTCGATCAATTCACTGAAAAATTGTTATATATGGGTCTGTTCCTTATGTTTTATTTCACCGCAACGAAAAGAGTTATTCAAATCAATTGGTATTTCTTTGAAATGAGTGATTCTATTCAGAAAGAATACTTTAAACTTAGTAAAACTAAAGGAACCAATATATATATATATTTTCAAAGGAACATGAAGAACCTACCGCATCCATTTAATCCCAATAAACCGTATCTTCGGCCACAATTCAATTCAAGTTTTGTATCAGTTAAAAGTTCAACACCATGGAAAGTAATTGAGAAATTTTCAATCTTCACATCCCGCGACTGTTCGTGAGATGCCAAAACGCCGGTACATGAGCGGTTCGATAAATCCAACTTCACACCAGCGCCATTTTCAGTTCCGTTCGAACTTTCAACACCATTTTCTGTCGCTTGGACGGCCGGTTTTGGCTTTCCTCTAGACTGAGCAGCAGCTTTTTTCTTTGCTTGACGTTTCTTCGCCGCTTCGGAAGGCATATTTGTGTGTTTCGATTAAGGATTATTGAAGGAAAATTCAGTTATTAGTTCACACGAGTGCAAACAAAAATTCTTCACGATTGCGCCATAGGAGACAACATGTGCATTGTAATATTGTTTCCAGCTCCTCTCAAAGTTCTCTGGACGAAAAAGTCTGGGTTTGATCCTTCTTCTGCCGCCATGTTTCCATGACTACTTGCTTAAGTTGAGACATTTTCAAAATGGCGGCGGCTCGGACGAGAACCATGGTTTCGGAAAGTTTTGATAGTTTTGTGGCGCCTGTCATTAATAAACCGGTTCCTAATCATCTGTTAGAAACAAGTAAGTGTATCATAAGTTGAAGTGGAGCGATTGAAATCTCCTTTAAGCTACTTTTAAACGTTTTTTTTTGTAAATCTAACCGCCTGCTTCTTTTTGCAGAAATCTATGCAAAAGTTGGACAGAACTCTATTTTGCAAGCCAAACCTTCAGTTATAAATTTTTCCGGCTTCAAAGTTGGTGAAAAAATTACCCGAACACTTGTGAGTACATTTAAATCATAGTCTGGTAAAACAAACGAACAGTTCTAAAATTCCTAATCCCAACATAAAGAGCAATATACTACAGCCACATTTGTTTACAAGTTTCTATGATCCTAGGGTTTTGTTCTAAAGACGAGGAAATATAATTACTGAAAGTTTAGAGCAATATTTCGGAAAAATATGATAGTTTTCTGTTTAACTCCGAGTAGCCTTGATTTTTGAAATTTGTTGTAAATTTACCGTGGTGCATGCGGTGTGGTTCTTAGTTCATGATAACCCTAATTTTCGTTTGTGTATTGAGTACAACTGTTAGTCACAGCATCACATGACAGTTTATTAATGTGGTTTCACATTTAGCCATACAGCCGTTTTTCAGGTGGACTCACAAATACAGAAAGTATTCACGGTAAAGGCCGAATTGTACATTTTATAAGCTGCGTTAATGTAAAATGAACACCCATAATGTAATATTTGGATGTAAAATGGAGTATGTGATTGCTATTGCTTCCTTTTTTATGTCTCAGAGATTAGCAAATGCTTCTGATGAAAGCCAAAGAATGCATATAATACCACCATCTACCAAGTTCTTTTATATCAAATATACAAAGAAGGTACTCGTACTTTGATTATTACAGCTGCTAATTGTACCTAACACTGATATATCCTACTTGTACATGTACCTTTGTTACTATCACAATTTTTATATTTGTTTGTGGTTACTTAACTGCAAGTGGATATTTGTTACTTGTAAAAGTCTGTTTTTGCTTTTATACCTACTCTGTTAATTTTTGCCTGCATAATTTTAAAGGAATTGTGTTTTGTTCAACCCTTTATAATTTTAGCCCCTAAGAGTGACTAGCATCTAATTTCTCCCTTTAATATCATCCCTGAATCAAACATGAAAGTCATGAGAATAAAGGAGATGATCACCAACTAAAGCAGCTCTTGATTGTGAAATAAATTCTCCTTGTCAGCCTCTTTGAAAATGAATGGAGAACAGTATGGAGAATATGCATACTGATGTTAGGGTGCAAAGGGTTAAGCAAAGAACAAGGTTTTAAAAGAATACAAAAAAAAAACTTTAATCTCTAGATACACAACTACCATTTTACTTAACTAACCTAACCTAAATAACAGGGACAACTGAATATAATTATACATACTACTACATACATAATACTAAGTTTACTAAAAGTGGAGCTTGCGGAGTATAGCCCCATAATTATACAAAATAGTAGTAACCCATCAAGCTGAAAAAATTTGGATGTACGACCATACAACCATACGACTGTACAAGGTGCTACTTTTAACAAGTGTGGTCAACTGTACCGTGGGCACGCCAATGCCACGGCTCTGTCCAGTAGTCCAGTGGTCAGTGCAATGGGCTCCGGGTTGGATGACCCAGGTTCTAGTCTTGGCCGGGGCAAGGCGTTGTGTCCTTGAGACGTGCTGTTAAAAAAAAATTGCGAGCTCTGCTTTTAGGCTTGGCTAAACATATATAACATCTATAATTAACATCGCATATTGGTTATGTGGAATAATCTGGAGGAGGTTGTAAGAGATTTTGGTATACACTGTATTTTCATTTTTATATTAATAATAAATCAGTATTTTTTATTATTGTTGAACAGGAAAAGCTTGTGCCTGGAATGTTCATTGAAGTTGTTGTGGAGTTTACACCTGATGATTGGAGATATTATTATGACTGTATTCGAATTCACACAAAGGTAACCATTTTGATTTCCATTCATATTCTTTTATGGCAGAGTTTTGGATTAACAAATGTTAAATCCTTCCTACCAGTTTGATGTCCATTTCCTTCTCTTGTCTAGGGATATTCCTTTAATTGAAACTGGTTGACTGTTTAAAAGTAACCAGGAAGAATTTTGAACCATGTCATGAATGATACAGGTTTAACAGCGTTATATGACAGATTTTCTTGAGATTACTTATTTTCTCTCAACAGTCATGATAATATTTTGTGGTATTAACATTCTCTTTTACTTATGTACAATTTGTACATGCCTATAATATATTAACAGTGTCTGGTTTCTGAATTATGTTTGCTGGGCTTTTAGTTTTTATACCTGTAAACTGTAAGTAGTGGATCGTTCTGACCTGAAATGGGCTCAAATATAAGGGAAAAAATTGTTAATTGACCCTTAACACCTAAGATCTCATTGGCAATTCTCCTTACTGTCTGCCAAACAATTTTCATTATGTTAGTTTGGAGAATTTGGCATCGGTTCATTAGCATTATCCTATAATTGATATTTTTCTTTATTCTCATCACTTATCTGCATGATATTGTATAGATATAGTAAGGAGAAATTCTGTCTTGGTCACTCACAGGAGTTAAAGAGTTAAGAAATTATGTTAAAAAATTATGTTACATGTGTGTTGCAGTTAAGTTTTATGAATGGTTAACAATTTTAATTTGGAAAAGTCTAAAATGTTGAATACAAATCTGAAACTATCTGTAGGATAAAATTGAATCACAAGACATACATTTATATATTTTTTTTCTAATTTTCAGGCAGAGGAAAACCTTATTGTTCCCATTCATGCATATCCTGTGATGAACACTGATGAGTTTCCTAGAGAAGTTCACTTTCCATCTGTACCACTTGGAGAAAAGTGAGTAAAGTACATGAAGCTGATTTAAGTTAAATTCATTTTACTAAAAGAGTAAATGAAATCTTAAGCATGCCCAAGCTGTTTCAACTTTGAGTAAGAGTATTACTAACAAAATGTTATTTTTATGTTATTTTCTCACAACATGGAATTTTGTTTCCTTCATTACAGAACAACAAAAGTGATTCCTCTGAAGTGTGACATCGCAGTGGAATTTGAGTTCACGCTGAGTTATGTCCAGTTACACCCAGCATTTACTGTGGAACCAATGTCAGGTAAATTTTTGTTGAAATCACCTGAAGTAATAGGAAGATTATTGATGATAAGATGTAACAGCTAGGAAACATATTTGCAATCACTTGTGATTTCCATATTGCATTTGTTATTCCTCCGTAAATAAAATTTTTGCTAACATCAGTATGTTAAAAGAGATGTACATGTATGCAATAAAAGCCACTCTTCCTGTCTGGGTAATCTGTTTTGACACCAGTTAGAACCTAAATTGAAAGGCACTGGCTTAAATTTTTTTTCTTGAGCAACCAAAGTATAGTACCAGCTTTCTGTGAACCTTACATAGTGGTCCTTACCACTTGATGACTATTTGGTAGCATTACTGAGTTATTTTCAGAATTTTAATTTTTTATATAAGGGCTAAAAGTTTATTAAGTCATTAATTTCCATGTATACTTTTCAATGGAAAAGGGAAGGATTGGTATGTGGAGCAAACTTCTCCTTTGCTTTGATTCTGACTTGTTCTTGGAAGCCTGGTAATTATATGATTAAATGCTGAGGAAATTCATACTTTTATTTCATGAGGAAATGCTTACAAAGAGTAAAATTTTTACTCTCTTTCAAATTTTCCTCAACTTAAATATGGCAAATAACCAACATGATCAGTAAAAATTTACAAGTCATCAGATGCAGTGAGGGTACCTACAATATTATGATTTAAATGAAAGCCCCACTATTAGGGCACTTGCAGAAATTTAACAGTTGAATAAATCTGTCCTTTAGGAATTGTACCTGGTAATGGTGAGGTAGAGATTAAAGTGACATTTGCACCAATGGACTTCTCAACAGCTCACATGAAGCTTCAGGTAAATTAGCAAAACTTATACCCAGATGCACTTATCATGGTGTTTTTATTATTATTATTATTATTATAATTATTATAATTATTATTATTATTATTATTATTATTATTATTATAATTATTATTATTATTATAATTATTATTATTATTATAATTATTATTAACTATTATAATTATTAAAAATTGATTTAAAGTTCAAGTAATACAGTGTAGGATCAAATGAAATGTTATCATTCAATTAATGATCATCAGAATTGGAATTTCTCAGTGGATGTATGCACACTCTATCTTGAACTCTGGCTGTTTTTGAACTTGGAACTGCAAGATTTCCTCATATTTTAGAGAAAGATGTCAGTAGACTTAAAGAAAATGCAGCCTCTTTGTGTCAAAGAGCTTCTCTGCATCAAATGGAATTTTAATTGTAAAGCCTTCTTTGCTTTTAGCTGAAAGTGTCTCAATTTAACATGTCTCCACTTGTCTGTTCCTTCACTGGAACTTCCGAGCCAGGACTTGCAAAAAGGTAATGTTAGTATAAAAAAAATACTGCTGCAGTGGATTCCTTGTTAAGAGATTATCTCTTGTACATGTAACTTTTTCTCTTATAGGGGCTATTTTTAGTTGTGGTTTGTAGTTGTTTTGGCTTTCTCCTCAGAGGCTCTCCAGCTTATATCCCATCATTGCACATAAACTTAGTGAATCTTTGGATTGTAGAGAAGTCCTGTAACCCTTTCCACACCCAGGATTGATCAAATACAATTTTTTAAGCATAAAGGCAAAGAGAACTAAGAAAAATGTCAACTACAGTAAGAGAAATTGTTTGATTTCACAACAGATTCTCTGAGCTAAGATTCTGAGAAATGCATTACAGACATTGCACTGAATTGATAATTAGATCTTGGCAATGAGAAGTGTTAAGGGCTATGACTCATTTCAGAATTTCCGTGTGCTGTGCTTGTCATGAAACAGGTTGAAAGTAAAAGCATGGACAGAAGAACTACCCCCATTACCCACCAATGGAATCCTGGACCCATTACTGATTGATCCTCTCGGTAGAACAAGACTGAAGAAACTTAAGACCAGACCATGGACTCCAGGAGAGAAGAAACCCCAGGTAGGTGCTGGAAATCAAGAAAAGCCACCTACATTGTGTGAAAAATTTTTGCCATTCAAAAATGTTTGGAAATTTTGTAGGTCAATTTCTGGGGGGTTGGATAAGGGGTTTGAAGGATAAATTCGTTTTTTTTTTGGGGGGGGGTGGCAGTGTTGGGT
This sequence comes from Pocillopora verrucosa, assembly GCF_036669915.1. Lineage (NCBI taxonomy): Eukaryota > Metazoa > Cnidaria > Anthozoa > Scleractinia > Pocilloporidae > Pocillopora > Pocillopora verrucosa. Next base: position 13,526,363 of record NC_089321.1, on the reverse strand, counting down.
AGAAGGTGTTCCTTTTTCTCTTTTAAGGCAGGCATAGCACAAAAAGGAAAAGGAAGAGTTTAAGCCTTTTTCGCTTGTTCATGAGGTGTATGTTAGGCATTGAAGAGTTTCAATGTGTGAATTCCAAATGAGTACATGTGTTGAAAGCAGAGCTTGGTCACTGTATTTCTGCTTCCAACTTTGAATGAATGTTTGCAGTCTGCCAGGAGCGTGCAACAGATGTTTAGGAAAAAAAAACATTCTAGAAGAAAATATCTTTAGAGCTCTCAATATTTTCATTATTTGATTTATCTTCTGAAGAATCTTATGTAGAGAAAATAATGTTATTAAAGTATTCAATGAACATTGTTTTGCCATATTATTTTTTTGGTTTTGTACAGGAACTGGTCAGAGATGGCTTGAGATTTCCAACCACTGGTCTTGACAATCCATCCACTGTGTCCAGTATCCTTCTACAACAACCTGGAAAACTGAAGGCCAAGCAGATAAGAGAGGGTGGGTGACTTGATGTAAATCAAACCAACTGATCATGTATGAACAAATGTAGCACGAGTTTGATTACTCCCAGGTAATTCTGTCGATGTTTTTTTCTCCTTTTAAGCTGTTCAAAGTAAGAAAGATGTTACAGGGAGCACAAAACAGATGAAAGTAAGATGAGTTAAAATCATAGTGTTGGAGTAAATCATGTAAATAATTCTTTACAAACTTCCATAACTTAGTCTGTTCTGCAGGCGAACGACAGTATTAATTGCTGTCATGCTGTTGTATATGGTTTACGAATTTTTACATCATTTCCCTATGCACAGGAAACTAAGTTTGAGTACGAAGTTCATCAGAATATTCAAGAGGAACGACAGAACCAGCTCAGATGGTATGTACAGTCAGAACATCCATGTATGAACCTTGTAACAAAGTCCTTTGTAAACCTTACAGCCATGTGCGAAGGCTAATATCATGGAATAGAATAGCTAAGATCATCTATGGCCGGCGTTGACACCAGGCTGTTCACATACTGTAGTGTATGTGTGGTGTTTGAGTAACGAGTAGGATCAGAGTTTCTTGACGTTTATTTGCCTGTGAAGTAGTCTTTTCCAGGAGTCGTGCGAAGGTTGAGGATTATTACGATTGTGTGCTCCTTTTCACTTCATGCTTTCCCGTGACTTACTCTCATATTGGTTTTTACCGCTCGGCCAAAAAGAAACGGAAAATTCTACTGCGCACGCTGAAAGTAGTATGTTCACCTCCTTTGATCTCTCTTCGTATTGTGGAAAAAAAAACTGGATGTATCTCGCTCTCATTTTCTTTAATGTTGTGCTGAGTTAACAACGATGATGCCATTTTAAAGGTGAATCCTTACCTGGAGGATATACTTTGCATCAGAAAATTTAGACCACTCTGTTCGTTTCCCTCAAGGTGTGTACGATTAGGTGAAGATCCCATATCGGAGGCAACAAGAAAACAGATTTGTGAAACAAGGATAGAAGATGAAAGAGAGTACAAGGTATTTGTAACGGTGGTCTGTTACTAGAAATTATTTTTCGCTTTTATTCTGGTCCAGGAGATGTCTTCGGAGCGAACAGTAGCACTAGAAATGGAGTACTTCCCATTCTCTCACTGATGATTTACGAAGTATATTATATTTTACAGTTCGATAAAGGTTCAACAAACAAAGATTCAATTGTAGAAACAAATAATTCAGACCCTCGACCTTCTCTTGCACTCACATCAAACGAAGTGATATTATGAGATCTTGCACTGGACCGCTTTTCCCCGAGGAAAGCTCATGTTCTTTCTGGGTCCAAAATTAAAATCCAAATCTAAAAAGGAGTAGTACGAGTCTTAGCTCAAAAATTAGACGATACTGTTTCGTTTCATTAGATTGAATTTTTCAAATTTCGAAGCCATCTAGACCTAGATCTTGATTGTAAGCCATGGTAATCAAAAGTCAGCTCTTTAGGAGCAGTAACCACCGGGAGTTTTGAGAAGTGCCTCTCAGTTCTGCAAATGGTTGTAGGAAATGGTTTGTATTGGTCCAAGATACGGTTAGTATTAGGAGAACTTATAGTTTCGAGGAGTTACCCCTTCCCCCTCCTCTTTGGTAGTTTGCGTGACTTCACGTTGACATTTTCCGTTTATAAATTTATCAAAGCTGAATCGAGGAGACCCAGTGATTGAAGAAGAGTATGACCGGTCTTGTGTTGGATGTGAACTGAGAAGAATCCACAGACAAGCGGATGAAGTATGTATCACTTTTTGGGGAATGTACATGTTACTTTAACTTTTATCCTCTGGCGAACTTTTTTGCTTGCTTTCCTATATTTGATGGGGCTAGTTTTTAGCTAGTACTAGGCACTTGGTCATAGGATACGGCCGAACTAGCGACGTTTGTTTGGGAAGGAAAAAAGGAGAGCTTTTAAAAGCATTGTTCACAATCGCTCAGAATGGGGTATTTTTTCAAACTGTGATGCTTAGTGGTTACCTTAGATTTATCTTCGTCATGGTGCAAAGCACTATAATCTTGGTGCGCTGAAGTGTTATTTTCTTTATTGTCGTGTAAGCTTTAACATTTGCTGTCCAGATGAACATGGTTGGAAATATTACTCTTCTACTCTCAGATCCCTCAAAATGAACCTCGGTTTGATCTTCTTGTTAATGACGAGTGGAGCAAGAGGCACATGGTTGTACAGAAGTTTGTTCAAGCAGGACGAAAGGTAATCATCAGTGTACGCTTTATTTGTATAACCGACTGGCCTGTTTCAGGCGTTTAGTTAGTAAAACGAAGCGCCTTAGTGAACAGCACTACAACAACGGAGGAGTGGACCCTCTCGCTTTTTCACTGCACTCCTCCGCTATTATCGCACCGTTTGTTTTTCGCTCTGTTGTAGTAACTGAACACCTGCAACAGGCTAGTAATCGGTGAACTCTTAGGAAACATTTATGTATAATAATGAGATGTTGGCGCAGTATTGTGATTGAACCTTTTGGAATTCCTTTGAAGTCCTGTATTTTCTCAGGCCTTTCTTCCAGCAGGTACTTTAAGTGAAGTGTCACTGGGAAAGAGTTTTCTTCGCTTAGAAGTAGCTTTGAATTAAGTTAAATCATGTGATCTTCAGAGCGTGTTCTCGTCTTTATTCCTCTGCCAGAGGATATGGTCAAGTTAATGTGTCCCCACGGATGCAATGTGCCCTGATGATAATTTTTCTCTTTTTGCTGCCACACGCTGCGCGCGATTTATCTTAATTCTCGTGCGCGCTCGAGCTTTATTTATCATTATGACGTCCGACGTCATACTTGTGGCGTACTCATGTGGTTGATGTTTGCCCCATTGAGTTTCACATTTGCGAATTTCTTCTCAGTAATTCCTTTAACTGTGCTCTGCTTTTTTTTTCTAGGTCATAGTAAGACTAAGAGCCAGTAGACACTTAAGTTCCCTGGAAGAATTTGTCACAGACTGGAGAAAGGGAAAATTCACCCGAGAACACACAAGTAAGGAAAACCTCTCGGATAAATTTTTCTTTTGTAGTCATGCGACACATGTAGTCACGGCAGAAGTTCTTTCATTAATAATTTTCCGTACTGAACCCTCTCAGGTGAAGTAATTATTAACAAAAAATGGCAGAAAGATAAAGCCACAAAGAAATTCAGACTCTTGACGGTTTCGAACCTGTGCTTCCCACATTCCAGTTGGCGCTACTTCTAAATGAATTGAAATTGCAGAGTCATAATTTTATTTTCTATGCGTGCGAACAGGCTGGAAGTGCTCACGGGTAAAATTCCTAAAACTGTTTTTATTTTGTTTCATTGCTTCTTAGGAAGTCAACTTGCAGAGAGTGAAGAAGAAAAGCTGTTCGATGAAGTTGAGGTTCCTCTGCGGATCTCGTCTGAAGGCATTTTTCCCTTTTGCTTTCCTTCATATAAATCTCCGGACACAAAAGATGATATGGTACACATGCTTAATATTTCTGAATCTTACCTTGCCCTTGATAGCCGCAGCTTAAGGGTTTTAGTTATGTTTGCAGGCCGTGTGTGTGTGTGTGTGTGGGGGGGGGGGGTATTTTAGGCTTATTATTACGGTGACGGTGTGCTTAGGTAGTCATTATCAGTCAAGTATGATTTCAGGAAAGTAATAGAAGGGATAAGACGCCCCGATGGCTCATCCCGCCGGAGTTTTTGCCGGTTTTAAAAGCATAAGAGACCAAAGGTATTGTTACTCCACTCTGGACGGGATTCTTGTCGATCTTTAGTAGTTCCCGCCCCTGCCTCCCTTTCGTGGTTCACCAGCACCCATTATACTCTTGGACCGGGTTGTTCAAAGCTGAGGCAAGATAATTCAGGGTTAGTGTGAAGTCTGATTTCCGGTCTGAAAGCTTTGAAAGAAAATTCAACCCGATTCTGTTTGTCTACATTCTAATGATTAGTATGCTTTAGAAAGAAAATGGAAAATTATTACAATAAAGGCTTTTGAACAAAGGAATAATGAAAGCAGGATTAACATTGACCCTGGGTTTTCGCTTATTGGTCTTCGAAAAACTGGGCCCTGGGTGGAAAGAGGCGCTTCGAGGATAAAGTTTCGTGATGCTGATAGGTACCTACCCCTAGTTCCCCGCCTGTGCTTGAACCAGGACCTCTCGTACTAACCACAAAGCCACGGTGTCTTTACAAATGAATGGATGAATGGTTTAGTTAAAGTTTGATTTATTCTCTCAGGATGTTGATGCTCTTGGTACACTGAATGTGCAAGCGACTTTTGTCAATGTCAAAACACACGTGCCTTATTACAACTTAAAGGTACGTTTCTTAGCTGTTTTTGTCTATCTACAGTTTCTAATCACACTGTTAAAAATGAAATATTATATACAGTTACTGAATGGGGTTTTTGTGATAACCAGAATAATCAAGGTCGAGGTTGGGGTTATCAGCCGAAGCCGAAGGCTGACAACCCTTATCTTTTGGGTTTGAATCTGATTGGTTCGACAGGTCGGGCGAGTTTTTAGACCAATTACAGAGCGAAATTACTATTTTCTGTACGTTTATTAAGGTGCTGACAAGGAGAATTTGTCTAACAATTAAGAGTTTCTTTACTTGGTGATCATCCCCCTTTGTTCTCATGACATCAATGTGTGATTCAGTGGTGATATTCTAAGAAGAAATTAGATGTTAGTTACTCTTAAGGGTTTAAGGATTAAAGGGAGGGAGTTCTCTCTGTGGATCTGTCTGTTGTGTATTGTCTAAAGCTTAATTCGTCTCTAGGTCCCCAAACAGTGTGACATCCTGGGTTATAACCGTCACTCCGTAGCCGACGCGTCCTCGGGGTATGTCCCGCCAAAGCTCGTACGTCCCTTGAGGGTTGGCGCCGAGGTAACGTCAAGTTTGTTTTGCACCGTTATTTTTTTACTTGCGTACAATAAGTTTATCTCAAGATAATCCAACATTTTACTCGATGTAAATACTTACTTTGAAACGTGTTTCGTACATGCGTGCAGATACAGCGTACAGTACCTTACTGAGTACCTTACTCAGTTAGTAGAACTTTGCTCCGTTATCGTAGAGGTCATGGGTTCAAATCAATATAATATAACTGTATTATCTTGGTTCAAACCCGTACAGGCCTGAATTTTTTTTCAGGCCTTATTGTCACTACTGATTAAGTAGTGTTCAATACTGCGACGATCGCTTTCATATTCAAATGCTGTGGGAGTTGTATGTGTATCGCATGTAGTTTCTAGTCAGATGAGTGCCTCTAGAAGTTGTTTAATTTTTTAAGTCAAATATATTTGTATACACCTAGCATCTCTTTGTTCAAATGTGGTTTCTAGCCATAAGATTGCAGTGGATAGAGCTGGTTGATCCATTGATTGGAACTTGATTCCTCATCATAATTCGTTGTAACTGCATTGAAGCGATTCTTATGAGTTTTTCCTATTCTTTTCCATCTATCCTACCGCCATGTCCTTTCGTTTGTCAACTTGTTTCCTGTAGGATGAAATAATAAACTTGGTCAGCAGTGTACCGCTTACATCGGTTAGAAGTCCCAGTCCCGTCCCAACCACGGAAGGAGGCGAGGAAACTAAAGAAGAGGGCGAAGAAGACAAAACACAGAGTCCACAAGTAAAGAGCCCCATTATCACAACCCCACAAGAGGACGTAGCCGTGCAGGAGCCTGAAGCGGTGCCCCTCGTGGTGCCTGCAGCGTTGTTCAGACCTACATCTTACCATCCCATGCATATTTTCGTAAGTTACAGAAGATTTTCACCACTTTACTCCCGCAAATGTTCAATTATAAATTCCTCCTTGCAATTACTCTAGTAGACTGTCAGACGGATCGGTTGTAAGAATCAAGAAAATCAGCAGTTGTTGTATTTTTTTTTTGTAATGAATATTTTTACCGCTTCTTCTCCGGGAGTGACCATAAGGTCATTTCTCCTTGCCAAGTCAATACACTGTCGATCAGACAGCTGATGAGAATTATCGACGATGAAAGGGTGTATTTGTGTTTGCTACGAATGGGATGTTTTTACCCATTTTTTTCTCTTTTTTGTACCGAAAAGATTTAAGGGAAGTAGAGATATTCTATCCCCTTGAGATTCATAAGGCGTTAATCGATGTTTTGCGAACTTGGCCTTGTTTCATACATGGCTCATAGCCAATGATTTTTTGCCTACAGAACCCCGCACCAGGTTTACAAGTGTTTAAGCCTCCGCTTCCTTACTCCGAAGTGGATGAAGACTATCATTTGTGTCCGTTACCACGTAACAGAACTGCTGGAAAATCAGGGAAACAAGGCAGGAAATACCTGGAGAGACAGGTGAACACCAATTGATACTTGATCTGTGGGTATTACAACTGAAAAAGCGAGCTGGGTCCGCTTTGCTTCTGCTTTACTTCTCTCTGTGATTGGTCGTGCACTGCCCTCACAGCCAATCAGACGCAAAGGGAAAGCAATACGCGACTTGGCCACTCGCGTTTTCCCGCGCTTTTGGTCGGTTTATGTAGTTAAATAACGCTGGGTTTTCATTGACTCCTTGTTTTTTCTCTCTGTTGTTATAGGTCAGTTCAGTTACAATTTTAGTTTTGATTTTACGAAACTTAATCGAGAAACTGCTTTAAGAAACCTTTTTCAATCGTAATACTCGGCCATCAAATACTGAAGAAAGTGAGTTGAGGGCATTTTCTATCTGTATGGAAAAAACTCAGAAGTATTTTCTGTCAAAAACTGCGAGATGGATCAAGCATTATTCTTCCAAGAGCCACGTTTGTACAATTTGCAACATAAAACTTGCCGTTCAGAAACCTCGTATTTTACCTTTGAGTGCGATGCGAGAAGAACAGTACAAATTGCAGATGAGAGTGATCATCGCAGTTATGAAGAATTTTTAAGTACCAGGGAGGTAGAAATAAATGTTTCCGCAGTTTTTTCTCTTGCTCTCCGAAAAAATATCTGTTGTTAAAAGCCATGCCACTTGATTTTCCACCCTTCCCACGAAATGGCAGAGAGATCTGTGTTTTCTTTTCTACCTCTCTTTCAAGCGAAAATGGAAAGAAACCCAAATCATCCACTGGTGGCTGTCATCTACTTTGATTACAGCCACTAGATATAGCTTATGTTTCATTAACCTGAACAAAAACTCAAAACTGAGGTTTGTCATTTGTTTCACGGAAGTGATCTACGCAAATCCGCTTTCTGCTCACAATGGGTCCTGCTTTTATGGCAGGTTTAGTTTGCTTTCAGATATCTTAGATTCACTTGACTAACTGTAGATTAAATTTGGAAGAAAATGACGCAGTTTTCGTCAGAAATTAAGTCCCGAAACGTTTATGTCTCCTTGTATCCTTTTTAGGATGTTATTCCTGGTGTTATGACGTGGAAGCGGTTTCCTTGTCAGCCTCTGGTATCCATGGCAGCAAATCCAACGATATCAAATGTGTGGATTCCTCGGTGGTGAGTCGATCAGTGAAGAGTTAAATTCTTTGACGGCACTTTTCAATAACGTGTCATTTCGAAAATCATGTGGTTGAATTATTTGACAGCACTTTGCAGTAATGTGTCATTTATGAATTTGGAGATAGATAGGAAAAATCGTTTTACTATATCGAAAGTAATGTGGTTAACCTTTCGGGAAACAAGTGGAATGGTTCTTACTGTATAGAAGGTCATGTCCAGCGTTGTGGCTGAATGAGTTTGACCCTTGATGTTTTTGCCCTATATAACTGTTATGATGATTTTTGGTAACGTGGAGCGAAATCATAAGGTTGGGTCCATTCAAGCCTCAAAGATCGCATGTTGTTATCCAACTGTACGAAGTAGAGTACAAATAACGGGCGAATAGAGTACACATATCCTGCGATATTGAACGGTTTTTTGGAAAGTTGGTTATTTTGTATTGTTAAAACAAATCTTTTTAACCAGTCGGCTGCGCGCTGCCCTTCCTATCCGCTTTGCATTCCCTGCCTTATGAGAAGTGAACAGAAAGACCTAGCAGGAAGAAAGCCGTAGGACAATAAATAACTTATCAGACGTTTTGGTGAGAAGTATTGCTAAGTATTTTTACTCGTTGTTTGTAGTTTGACTCACCCTACGAGCTCATCAAAATACGGGACAACTCGTAAACACACCAAAACGTCCAATGAGATATATATTCATTGAGAGGCGCGGTAAGAAAACAAACATAGTTTTTCTTTTTGCTAAAACATGCGTACACCCTTTTCCGACCTTAGGACTGACCCATTCAGTGAGGACCTGCTGCCTACGGAAGTGCCTTCATTACTACAAGGTCTCCCGGATGATGACGTCATGAGTGATGACGAAGCGTAAGTTACGCAAATTTAAGCAAAGATGATAAATAATGTATGAATACATGTATGCATCGATACGAAATCATGCGAGCGGTTTCAAGAGTAACAGAATTGATACAAAATTAAGATATTCACATCACTAAGGAAAATATGATCAACTCTGCGCAAAATTTTCAACTGATAATAGAAGTAATTCTAGTTTGCGTTGGTTTTGCTTTTTTTCCGCTCTATTATTGGTGTATAAAACTTTGCTCGTGTAACTCTCGCAGCCAATCAGATGCAAGACTTAAAACAAGCGCGAACTGGGCACGCACACTTTCCCGCGCTTTAAACAGTTTGCTCTTATTAGGTGGCTCTTCTAATTCCTGCCTCCTGGACAATTTATTTTCCAGTTTTAAAGGAACTATGCCTGCAATCACGTGTTTGCACGAAATTCCTCTTGAAGTCAACATTCTAGGACACTTCTCCCACACTATGTTCGCGTGCAAAATCTTAAACTCCTAGTTTATTCTACAGCGTCCTGTTACTGGACGCGGTGAAGAGTAAAAGTTTTAAACATTCCTTACTGAGAGAAAAATATCAAAGGTTTATATTTTGTAGGGTGGGAGATTTCTGTATAACTAATCATCCTGATTAAAGTTCCCCCAAGAAAGGGCTCCAGAACTAAAATAAAATTCGCGTTTGGTGAGGACACCTTCAGTAACAGTGCCTTCACAAATTACATCCTGATATCTTTTTGCCACTATCTGTTGTTTCAGGGAAGAAGAAGCAGCAGACCCAGGCTTCCAGGAGATCCCAATCCCCACGCCAGAGATGGTTTGTGCCCAGTTTCCCTCGGCAGAGAGCATTCTTGGAGACCAAGATCAACAGGGGTCGTCGCAATTAAGGTAGCTCTCGACGTCTTTCGTGATTTATAATAATGTTACGTGTACTTTAGTTTTTCAGCTTTGTTATCTACAGTAAAGGGGTGGTTATACTTAGTCTGAGTTGATGGTATGTGTCTGTATCTTTATAGTGAGATGGTGCTTCACCCAGGCGGAAACACGAGAACCTTAGTGGCTGCTCCAACAGCAGCCACCACATCCTTCGTTCCAAGGTACTGATGACCTTCCTAGTGTATTACATTTTGTTTTAGGGGAGCTTACGATTCATAGAAAATAGCCGGTTCGGCTGGTCCATTCACAAAGAGAATGCTGGAAAAATTATTGACTGCCTCTGTTTGTTTTGCGTTCTTTTACAGGGAGAAACGTGAAAAAGAATTAAACGAATTTTTGAGACAGCGGCAGAACAGAGTGGGATTTAGAATAAAACAAAGGATACAGTCCATAAATGATGCCATGTCTTCGTCCAATCTGGAACTAAAATAGAATTTGATAAATTTGAAATTAGGAAACAGATGTGGCTGATTAGTTGTTTTAGTTAAAGTGCGAAAGATTTCACTTGTCTTTTTCCGATATTTGACCGTCTTTGCCCATTTCAGTGAGCCGTGTAAAAATTTTGTCTCTTTGGTTTGAGTTGCATATACATCAAGTGTGAATGTTATAAATTTGTTGATACGAATGGTGGTTCATTCCCTAACGTAAACAGAACATTTTGTAATAAAAGTGTCGTAAACCGACTGCGTTTGTGTCCTTGACCTGAGATACCAAACGTGCTTAAGTATTGCGTGATTTAGATCGTAACTAGATAATTGTGTTTTATACACGTTCCGCAAATGAAAGCTTAGACATCACTATCCACGCTGCTAGCGCGAAAGCACGTAACACTCGTGATGTCTCGCGCGTACGCCCCTCTCTTCTTCGGTTACACAGTCTCTATTGCCACGTGATCACGTATTACGAAGACAAACAGGGAGTTACTACATCACGGGCGACGAGCGGGGATAGAAAAAACGACCCAAATATGAGCGGTCAGCGGTGAAACAGCTTTTATACTTCATATAGAGACATATAATTTATTGTTCCAGAGACAATCGTGTTGTAAAGCCGAAATGTTAACAGTTTACTTCACAGTTTAGGCAATTTTTCCCAGAATTCAAACTTTGTGATTTTTTTCTCGGCTTAAACGCTAAGTCAGTTGTTCAATTGAATAGGAAGAAAAACATTTCCAACGGAAAACAGCATTATTTGCACGTGTGAATCTTTTGAGAAAAGGTCTCCTAAACGAGTGGTCTTGATTGTAAATATTTAAGGAATGGTAAATACATTAGCCTTAACATGGCTGTTTCTCGAAGCTCAGTGTTTTCCTACTTGCCTTTTTTCCACGTGAATTGGGGGCGATTGAATAGATATAATATGCAGTAAAAGAACTTCAGCTGATAGAAATTTTAAATTTCTCATCTTAGGCTGTGGATACAAAATTCAAGTGAAAAGGAAGCCAACTGTGATTAATGCTTTGAACAAGTCAAGATACGTTTTTTTCGTCACACAACAAGTTACACAACGTGAATATCATTCTTCTTGATGCCTTTCCCGGTGTCACCAATGCCTTTCCCGATGCCTCCGTTGGTTAATAGAGCATTAAAAGTATTGTTCCAGTTAAAGCTTGAGGAAAATTGCTTAACTTTTTAAGTAGCGAAGTGTAACTTGGTAACATTTCGGCTTTACAACACGATTGTTTTCTGCAACTACAAAACGTACATTTAATTCTTCTTGGTACCTTTCGGATGCCACCGATGCCTTCATTGTTTATTAAAGCAGTAAAAGATATATGTACAATCAACACTTTTGAATTGCTTAACATTTTATTTAGCAAAGTAAACTGTTTACACTTCGGCTTTACAACACGGTTGTTTCCTGATACTACAAATGATCTGTCTATATATGAAATATGAAAGTTGTTTCACTGCTGACCACTCGTATTTGGGTCGTTTTTTCTATCCCCGCTCGTCGCCCGTGATGTAGTAACTCCCAGACAAAACAAGTTAAATCATTCCCTTGGCAGAAACAAAATGATTTGTCCACGGACGCAAAACAATGGAGCAAGGTGAGCTCTTTATAGTGAAGCCAGCGTTAGTTGTGTTGTGTCTGGTACAGAAAGGGACGATAACGTTGCCCGGTTAAGAATTACGCAGCTTGGTTTTTAGCGGAACTTGACTCGACTTTCACTTTCCATTGTTTATTTATACTAGCGTTTCCGTATGGAAATCAGACACTGCATTTTGCATCGAAATTCTGACATGTACATGGACCGTTTGCACTAGAAAGGGTATTTTCCGAGAGCAAACACACATTTTTATTTCGATTTGTTCCTCTTTTCTGTTACGCCATGCGAAATTACGATCTTTCACTGATCGCAACTCATCTCGCCGATGCTTACGATTCATATTAGAGAATTCGATGCACTCGTTATCAGTTCAGTCAAATTAGGGGGTAAAGATGCATTATTTGAAGGAAATTTTAATTATTGATGGATTTTGCACAGAGAATCCGTGAAACTGCAAAAGCACAAGTTAATTTTGTTGTCAAACATTACGTATCTCAGTTTCACAGACATTTGATACCCTGTGCTAATCTTTAAGTAGGGGTTTTTCCCTTCGTCGCCTAAATCAAATTAGCATTTTGTATATTATTGTGTTGAACAATGCTGTTGGATTGGCATGCAGAGGGGGCAAAAAAATTGATTGAATCGTACGAAATGACAATTGACTGCGACCTGATGAATTTTTAAAATCATTTGATGCGCAATTTCGTGACTTGGATGCAAGTTAGCCCACGTGTAGAGAACGGCTACACGTAGGCTAGATGCAAGCGCTCTCTATTAAGCAGGAAGTTGATTCACTGAGGTTCACTGCCTTAAGGTTTTTGCGTTGTCTCGCATGATTTGATCGGTTTTGATACGGTCGACTCGCCCCTCATCATAAATGCACGACCTATACAAACTCAAGGAGATTTAATTTGTACGTCACGCGGCCTCAAACCCGTAAGGTTCACCTTTGTTTTACCCAATATTAAATTCGCCACATATTTTTCTCAATCAATAGCTAAACATCATGTTTTTCAGCATTAGAAAGTGGTTTCGTTGAAATTACAAGATTATATGACAGGCCCCTAAATTATTAAGACGTGTTTTCTAAATTGTTCTTCTTAGAAGTAAGCTGTATAAATCCTAGCAGTTTTATTATCACAACAGTCCCAGTCATCGCCAGTCATCATTGTTAAAGTTCATCGTCATCGCTTTTGTGATAAAGCAATACAACTGTATGAGAAACTCAACTTTATTTAAAAACTGTTCCAAATACAAAGGCGGTCATCGAGAGCAAAATTATGTAAAGGTGATCTTCCACACGCGTGCTAGTGACGTAGGCAAAGTAAAAAAGACCGTTGACCGGAAGTAACCTTCTGAATAGCATCTAGTGAATAAATACAAACGAAGTTATTCTTAATGTCTATTATACTGTTTACATCATTCCACAGTTATCGTTTTTCGTCATCATTATTGTTATAGTTATGTCAATAAAAATTATCACTAGCATTGACGAGGGGGGGGGGGTAAAGAGCGGAAGGGGTGAGGGGGAGGGGAGGGGGATTTAACATATCGCCAACGCAGCAGGAAATTGGTGTTATAAAATACTCCAACTCGTAATCTTTTCAAAAATCGTTTCATCGGGACCACACTTGGCGAACCAATGTGTTACCATGGTAACAGCTCTGGCTTCTGTGCCTGTGTGCAATAGCGGACCTACTACTAAACTACTTGTCCTCCGGTTAGATATTTTAAAGATTACTAACCCAAAGCCTGTGACAAAGTTATACGGGAATTACAAAGCCAAATGCAACCAAACTATGCTAACTTTGAGCAAATTTTCATTTTGAATTTATAATATAGTCTTTAAAGATTCTGCTTTTCGTACGCTGGAGCTAGTCCGTGGTTCTCAACATTTTTCTGAAACAACCCCGACAGTTTGGATACAAGGAGATACTTGGCCATCGTTTGGTGAAATTGTGACAAGATATCCTCTGTGTGGTGCTTCTAAACTGCGCGTGTTTGTGGATTGTTTCGAGGGAAAATCGAATTTGACCTATGGATTGATCTCTCCGCAAAGCAGGTATGAATCAAGCCCCAATCCACACTATTCTCGTGAACACATTGCATAAAAAGTAGTTAGGGGCGGATCTAGGGCAGGGGCGCTCCCCCACCCCGTCAGTTACGTCATAGTGGTGCACCTAGAAAAATACGGGATCCACTCCTAGCATTACCATTGTTCTGGGTTTGTTCAATGCGTTGTCACAAAACAAAGCTTATTTGCTTGTGATGTTTGATGGCAATCCTTAGATTTGAAGAATTCCTTTAAAAGGTAAAGGTCAAGGGGTGAGGTGCGTGAGGCAATGCCGGCCTCAAATTATTTTTAATTTTCCAAACATTTGCGAACTATTTTGTGTACGTGCTATGCCACGCAGAAAGAGCTGAAATAGCGCTCTTTTGTCTAATTTATTTCACAACAAGCTTTTGATGTTATTTTATACATTTTGAAAGGTGCTTTGCTAACGTCTGAGTTTATAATTTGAATGCGCTTTGCTGGAGTAGAATTTCCTTATAATTCTTTAGGAAACTGCAGATGTTGGGTGTTCAGAATGGAGAACATCTTCGACTGACTGGAAAACTGTGGTAATTATCACGTCCACTTATATTAGCTAAGGTTGCCCTGCACCCTTATCCGTCTCCTTGTAACAAAGCGGGGGAAGCTTGGGCCGAGTGATGGAACCATGAAGGAGGTATGGGGCGAAAGTGAGTAATAAAAAGAGAGGCACAGGCGTTGCGATGAATTCAGACAATCTAACGATCGCCTCTTTCCAGCAAACGGGTGGTAGGTCCGTCAATCGAAGCCTTGATGAAAACAGATCGATCCGGTACCGCCCGAGAGACAAGATCAAATTAAGTAAAATGAGGTCAGAGGATCGTTTTCCCGGGAAATTTCAACCGGCTCGTTAGTCAAAACAAAGTTACAGCGGTTAAAGTTTTTTGGCTCCATGAGAAGTCAGTTAAATTCGAACAATGTTGAAAAGAAATATTGAAATTACATCTAACGTACTGTATGTGTCAATCAACTACATTGTCTGGGATCGTCAGAAACCATTTTAACTATCAGATTCACGATTGATCGTTATTAAGGACCCCTTCAACAGCGCTTTTAAAGTTGGACTGGACTGGCGGCACGAGTCCAGAAATTTTTGCTAACTCTAAGCATAAAGTGATTTCCTTCCTCCACTCGATAGCATTTTTTACCAAATAAGGAAACTTGTACCTTTTTTTGCTTTTCTTCCAGTGTATTCATCTCTCACAGATGAATTTACGAAATCATTGAACGATCATATTGTGAATTCATCTAATGACCTTTCATTTTCTTATCTTCAGGGGATGGAGCAGCCAACAGAAGCAAATCTTTAAGAAAACATTCGACTCTAAGACAAGTTTTGCTGCTTCTTCGCAAATAACACATTTCTACAACAGAGACATCAGAGACGGAAGTGTCTTGTGCATTTACCGTGACTTAAAGAGCAACCGCGTCCACTTTGATATCAATGGAGAGGAAGGATGGGTCAGTTTTAGCCGAAGTGAACCAGACTTCTGGTATGGTTACATTCGCTTGAGTTCCACCGGAAGCGGAAGTAAAATTCAAGTCACACTGGTTCCGGAAGAAGATCTAGGTAAAGGCCACGTGATCATACTGTTATGAAGAAGTGCTGGGTAACCAAAGACATCTCAGACTTCCTCTATCTCAGTCAGCGGATGTTAGAGGAAGATATTTTTACCCACGAACTAACTTTCAACAACGTTAAAAATTATTAGGGGGGTAGATAGGGTTAGATAAACTTTTTTTAATGAGTAATGTTGTGGAGTAGGATTATTTCTTCAGTTTTTATGTTAAAAAAGTGGGAAATTTCAAGCAATAGAAACTTGAATAGCTACTAGTGTTACAACGTGTTTTAACCAAAACCAAAAAAAAAATAAAATAAAAAAAAAATAAAGAAAAGAAAAGAAAAGAAAAGAAATAATACGAACTATAAGGCAAAACATTCTAAATAAGTATTGGAGCCAGGAAAATGAACAACAACCATATATCCAACAAACGAAAAAGAACCTCAGTCCGAAAGAAATACTAACCTGGTTTTTTAGGACCGTGTTCTTTTAATGTTTTCTAGCTTACTTTGATCCAAGACTTCCAATCGCTATAACACCAGTACAGCAAGAGCCAACAGATGTGGAAGACACTGGAAATTCAGCTCAATTTTGCCTCCCCGTGGAGAGATTAGCGCAAGCAATGCATGCAGGTAAACAAGAGTACTTATAAGTCAGTTGCCATTTACTCAGCTCTGTTTGGTACACTTGTCCCACAGATTTGTTTCCATTTTGCAACAGTTAAACATGGAAGTCGTCCAGCCCATGAAGTGCGTTTGGCTTTAATAAGTGCGTTTAAGAATTATATGAATAAATGCATAACGTGTAGTGCATCAAGAAACAAGCACAAGTTTGTCCAGTTATGCGCCCCATTCCATCAGAGGACCTTCCTCATAAAGTGTGCGTCCTGAGTGGGTTTTGCTAAAAACGACAGTTATTCATACTGCGTAAAATTTATGCGTTGTCTGGACGCCTGTTTTTTGGGAGGGGGAGGGGGGAGAGGGTCATAAGACTGCCGGGTCGCCTTTATCTTTCAGGGTGGAGTTCACTTTAAATTTATAAATAAAACCTGTGAAATCTTAAAAGTTACTCAGAAAATGCATAAACATTGCAAAAATGCTGACAAGAACTAGCTCCGATCGTAGAGGCACTTGCGTGGCGAACCGCGTGCGCCCAATCTGACTTAGTTGCGCATGTTCATGGATGAAAGGATGTGCCAGTTTCAACATCAGTGTTGGAGTAGTTAACTCTTTCACTCCCAAGATCTCATTAGTAATTTTCCTCACTGTCTGCTATACAGTTCTTATGGTGTTAGTTCGAAGAATTTGGTATTGGATCAACCAGTAATCCCTTAATTGTAATTTTTTCTTTATTACTTGTCTCCTTGCTTTTAGATTGCTATTGTATGGAGATAGTCGGTCTTGATCACTCATAGCAGTGATAGGGCTGGTGAAAAAAAGGTTGTCTATTTCAACTCATTAAATTCGCAACACGTACACAATTATTATGTGCTGGACAACTTATACTCACCAATATAGGATCAGTGTTAGAAGATTAATGTCTCTTCACATGTTTGTTGTTAATGTTATTGTTGCTTTTTTTTTTTATTTTTTATTATTTTTTTTATCAGCGCTTTGTAGGGTTGTCCCGGACCCCGAAGCAATACTACTTTGCCAGGGACCAGGTATGTCGATGAGAACAATGTGTATGCGTATGTGTATGCGTACGCACTGGTACACATACAAGCATTTACATGTGTATATGTATATATCTGCAGGATTTTTGAGAACCAGGATGACTCGGCGTTTTTTCTGCTTCGTACTGCCCGATAAAAACCGCAGCGCGCTCTTACACTGCAGTTTTCAGATCCACCCCACTCCCCTGTGAATGGAATGTTAATCCCCTGCCCACTAGCTAATAGTCTTGTCTCCATCAAACTATTGTTATGGCCAGTATTGCCATCAGATATTTTGCGCACGCCCGTAAAGAACACGAGGCGAATGTAGTTCCATCAGCAGGAAGATAAGGTGTGAATGTAACAATGCAGTTTTCAGACCTACTACTTTCCAGGACCCCGTATCTCGGTTAAGTTGTTGATAGGCCCTATGGTTTTTATACTTGTTGATCGTCAGCATGTAAAAGCCCCGGTTTACTGAAATGAGTTACTGTGGCCTGACAGGCAGGAATCAAGGTCAGCCCCCATGAAAGTAAAATCACAAATTTGTTTGATTTGGTTTACTCTTATATTTTTAGCGGAAACACCTTGGCTGAGCCACCACTACGTGATGCACACATCTCGTCCGCGTGGACTTTGCCTTCTGATAAACAACGTTCCAAACTTAGCGGTGGGAGAAGAGCAGCTCGAGGGCTTGTTTAAGTTCCTTTCCTTTGATGTGCTAATTGAAAGAGATCTTCAAAGGGACGAGATCTATAATTTAGCTAAGGAATTTGCAAAGAAAGATCATACTTACTTTGACACATTTGTTGTTATTTTCCTGTCTGTTTCTGGCCGGTGCAGTGAAATATCTTGTCCTGATGGTAGAAACGCAAGCCTTGAGCATGTTATGGTGGAGTTCACAGCATCAAGGTGTCCCTCCCTCCGGGGTAAACCCAAGTTATTTTTTGTTCAGCGTGTTAAAGAGATACCTTCAAGGGTCGACAATGAGTGCTCAATCTTCGCAAGCGGAAGCTTTGCAGAAAAGGATGCCGTTAGGTTGCCTTGCATCTCCGCCAGTGAGAAAGACAGCTGCCCCGAAGAAGCCGACTTTCTGCTTATTTGTGTGACTTCTACATATCCAGCTGATCAACCCAACAGAGAACCAGGGTCTTTGTTTATCCAGGTGAAGGATCAGTCATCGTTTGTCGCCCGGGGGGGTGGGGGGCTGGGCTGGAGGCTGGAGGATTTTGGGGGGAATCACATAGTTTTCAGGGGGAAAAGATGGGAGTCAGTCGTCGCTAACAGAACATAATGAGGGACTTTTGAAAATTGGTTGCAAATGAGGGGGGATCATTAGAATGCTACAGGGCCACAGGGGATCAGATAAGTTTTATAAGACACAACCAAAATCCTCCAGCGATGAATAATGACGGGTCGCAAAGCGTACGAATCAAGGAAGGAAATGGGGCCTGAATTAATATTCACCAGACCCAGTCAAGCAAAACTGATATTTATTGCAGCTCAGATCAACGAAAACTTCAGGCATTATGCAGCTTATTAATATCGATGAAAATGTAATATTAAAATGGAGGTTAATTTTCTTGCCAACTTTAAAATGTCAGAGTAGGGAACTCAGAGGTAGAGTGACGGTAGGGGAAGAAAATTGTGACAAAACTGCTCGATGCACTTCAAGTGTTGGATAATAGCTCGGTGCGAACAGAAGGAGCCGGGCCTTGCCCAGAAAACGAGAAAGAGTGGCTGACGTACCAAAATGGGTACTTTTTTCGTGGATTACCATCAATGCTACAATAGAGCAATGTTGATACAACACTCCCTCAACCCTTTTTATCAGCATTCACTGATCAATAGGAAAGAGATATATACTCTTTATGTGAATTATTGAATCAAGGGAGCGGATCAGTTACTTCTGCTTTGCTCGTTCAACAGATCTTGGACCAGGTCATAAGAAGTTCCTTTCATCTGTACCATCTGCTTGACATGTTG